>NC_068424.1:70959094-71029094 GCF_023373465.1 Oncorhynchus keta
CGATGTTCATCACAAGCGCTGTTTGACGTGATGGTAACACATTCACCTTTTATTTCGACGACCATCGAATCACAGACAGCATCATGATCGTTGCCCCAAATGGTCAATTGACAATTTACATTTGACTCCCCCCTCTATTTGTTTGGTACAGTGCTGCTACTCACTGTTTATTTTCAAGGCATAGTCACTTCACCCCTACCTATATGTACAAATTACCTCGACTAATCTGTACCCCTGTACATTGACTCAGTACCGGTACCCCCTGTAAATAGCCTTGTTATTGTTATTTTATTATGTTCATTTTTATTAAATATTTTCTTGAACTGCACTGTTGGTTAATTGCTTGTAAGTGAGCATTTCACAGTAAGTAGGTAAGTAATGTTGTATTCTACCCATGTGACAAATACAGTTTGATTTGGTTCATGAAATCTCATTCTAACCAATAATGGGGCGTACTCATTATAAATTAAGTGTGATTTACTTTCGGTATCAAACTTTTCTTGTGATTTTGTTTGCAGAGCATTCAGGCTGTCCGTTTATCGCCACCCTATGGGCACAAGGTAGAATTGGACGAGGTGTATGGCGTCTCATCCCTGTGTTGTTTCTTCCATAAGGCAGCATACCCAGAAGCAAGTGCCATTTACACAGGATTTTAGTTTGAATAAAACCAGTTCATTTAGTAAATCTAGACTGCTGTAACTGTTTTCAAGACATAGGCCTAATATCGGCACCTTATGCAAAAATAGTGTTATTTATCTTTTACACCATAACAACAGTTTCAAGCGTAACCAGATAAACTTGCATTGAAGATAAAACTACTTCCAACGCCCACTAACCCATGTTCCTGTTGCCAGAGTAGTGATTTCATCTAGCTATGGCTGGCATCTATTGGAAAGGAATGGCAACTACACTGGGCAGCTAGTTGACAGAGTCAAAGGAGACTTCAGTAATATATGCCATTTAGCAGAAGCCTTTATCCAAAGTGAACTGGGTACATGGTAGTGGAAACAGATCACAGGCTTGTGATTGCAAGTCTTTGCCTTGTGCTCAAGATTACCAGACAAACAACAGAAGCATAAAGGGGCAATCAAAAGTGGCTACATCCATTTTTGTGCTTATTACTGAATGATATCTAACCATTGATTGAAGAATACCACAAATATGTCACATCACTCAGAAAGTTAGTGAATACACAGCACGCAGCACAGCAAAAAGCCCTTTTTACATCATAGCTGAGCATTCATACGTGGAGACTGGATGTCCAGGAGAGAGGGAGAGCGAGATTCGAAACAGCACGTCTGGGACAAGGTAGCACGTCCGTCCGTTGAAACGGAAACAAAATCTGTTCCACTCCGATTCCCTTTATGGATGGGCGTTTCTTTGAATTCTCTGTTGAATTGTCTGCTCCTTCTCCATTTTCGGAACACCAGCCCGCTCTCCCAAAGTGACCACCACTTTCTCTCTTTGAGCACCCAGAAGTTACACAAATCAGTGTAGGTAATCTCTCTATATATGTTTACATCTGACATAATCTAGTAGATTTACCATTGGCACATCAGTCAACGATGCTGTATAGGAGCTCAGACCGGAAACTCCATGTCTTCTGCTGGGTTTCACCACAAATGCCCTGGCAGCCTTGGATAACTCTTGCTTGAAACTGAGCGCTCCCTCCTTTGTTGTAGCCTGCTGTCTCTCCCTCCTTTGTTGTAGCCTGCTGTCTCTCCCTCCTTTGTTGTAGCCTGCTGTCTCTCCCTCCTTTGTTGTAGCCTGCTGTCTCTCCCTCCTTTGTTGTAGCCTGCTGTCTCTCCTTCCTTTGTTGTAGCCTGCTGTCACTCCCTCCTTTGTTGTAGCCTGCTCTCTCCCTCCTTTGTTGTAGCCTGCTGTCTCTCCCTCCTTTGTTGTAGCCTGCTGTCTCTCCCTCCTTTGTTGTAGCCTGCTGTCGCTCCCTCCTTTGTTGTAGCCTGCTGTCTCTCCTTCCTTTGTTGTAGCCTGCTGTCTCTCCCTCCTTTGTTGTAGCCTGCTGTCTCTCCCTCCTTTGTTGTAGCCTGCTGTCTCTCCCTCCTTTGTTGTAGCCTGCTGTCTCTCCCTCCTTTGTTGTAGCCTGCTGTCTCTCCTTCCTTTGTTGTAGCCTGCTGTCTCTCCCTCCTTTGTTGTAGCCTGCTGTCTCTCCCTCCTTTGTTGTAGCCTGCTGTCTCTCCTTCCTTTGTTGTAGCCTGCTGTCTCTCCCTCCTTTGTTGTAGCCTGCTGTCTCTCCCTCCTTTGTTGTAGCCTGCTGTCTCTCCCTCCTTTGTTGTAGCCTGCTGTCTCTCCCTCCTTTGTTGTAGCCTGCTGTCTCTCCCTCCTTTGTTGTAGCCTGCTGTCTCTCCTTCCTTTGTTGTAGCCTGCTGTCTCTCCTTCCTTTGTTGTAGTCTGCTGTCTCTCCCTCCTTTGTTGTAGCCTGCTGTCTCTCCCTCCTTTGTTGTAGCCTGCTGTCTCTCCCTCCTTTGTTGTAGCCTGCTGTCTCTCCTTCCTTTGTTGTAGTCTGCTGTCTCTCCTTCCTTTGTTGTAGCCTGCTGTCTCTCCTTCCTTTGTTGTAGTCTGCTGTCTCTCCCTCCTTTGTTGTAGCCTGCTGTCTCTCCTTCCTTTGTTGTAGCCTGCTGTCTCTCCTTCCTTTGTTGTAGCCTGCTGTCTCTCCTTCCTTTGTTGTAGTCTGCTGTCTCTCCCTCCTTTGTTGTAGCCTGCTGTCTCTCCCTCCTTTGTTGTAGCCTGCTGTCTCTCCCTCCTTTGTTGTAGCCTGCTGTCTCTCCCTCCTTTGTTGTAGCCTGCTGTCTCTCCCTCCTTTGTTGTAGCCTGCTGTCTCTCCTTCCTTTGTTGTAGCCTGCTGTCTCTCCCTCCTTTGTTGTAGCCTGCTGTCACTCCCTCCTTTGTTGTAGCCTGCTGTCTCTCCCTCCTTTGTTGTCCTTTGCTCCCTCCTTTGTTGTAGCCTGCTGTCTCTCCTTCCTTTGTTGTAGCCTGCTGTCTCTCCCTCCTTTGTTGTAGCCTGCTGTCTCTCCCTCCTTTGTTGTAGCCTGCTGTCTCTCCCTCCTTTGTTGTAGCCTGCTGTCTCTCCCTCCTTTGTTGTAGCCTGCTGTCTCTCCCTCCTTTGTTGTAGCCTGCTGTCTCTCCCTCCTTTGTTGTAGCCTGCTGTCTCTCCCTCCTTTGTTGTAGCCTGCTGTCTCTCCCTCCTTTGTTGTAGCCTGCTGTCTCTTCCTCCTTTGTTGTCTGTCTCTTCCTCCTTTGTTGTAGCCTGCTGTCTCTCCCTCCTTTGTTGTAGCCTGCTGTCTCTCCTTCCTTTGTCTCTCCTTCCTTTGTTGTAGCCTGCTGTCTCTCCTTCCTTTGTTGTAGTCTGCTGTCTCTCCCTCCTTTGTTGTAGCCTGCTGTCTCTCCTTCCTTTGTTGTAGCCTGCTGTCTCTCCTTCCTTTGTTGTAGTCTGTCTCTCCTTCCTTTGTTGTAGTCTGCTGTCTCTCCCTCCTTTGTTGTAGCCTGCTGTCTCTCCCTCCTTTGTTGTAGCCTGCTGTCTCTCCCTCCTTTGTTGTAGCCTGCTGTCTCTCCTTCCTTTGTTGTAGTCTGCTGTCTCTCCTTCCTTTGTTGTAGCCTGCTGTCTCTCCTTCCTTTGTTGTAGCCTGCTGTCTCTCCTTCCTTTGTTGTAGCCTGCTGTCTCTCCCTCCTTTGTTGTAGCCTGCTCTCTCTCCCTCCTTTGTTGTAGCCTGCTGTCTCCCTCCTTTGTTGTAGCCTGCTGTCTCTCCTCCTTTGTTGTAGCCTGCTGTCACTCCCTCCTTTGTTGTAGCCTGCTGTCTCTCCCTCCTTTGTTGTAGCCTGCTGTCTCTCCTCCTTTGTTGTAGCCTGCTGTCTCTCCTTCCTTTGTTGTAGCCTGCTGTCTCTCCCTCCTTTGTTGTAGCCTCTGTCACTCCCTCCTTTGTTGTAGCCTGCTGTCTCTCCCTCCTTTGTTGTAGCCTGCTGTCTCTCCCTCCTTTGTTGTAGCCTGCTGTCTCTCCCTCCTTTGTTGTAGCCTGCTGTCACTCCCTCCTTTGTTGTAGCCTGCTGTCACTCCCTCCTTTGTTGTAGCCTGCTGTCTCTCCCTCCTTTGTTGTAGCCTGCTGTCTCTTCCTCCTTTGTTGTAGCCTGCTGTCTCTCCCTCCTTTGTTGTAGCCTGCTGTCTCTCCCTCCTTTGTTGTAGCCTGCTGTCCTCCCTCCTTTGTTGTAGCCTGCTGTCTCTCCCTCCTTTGTTGTAGCCTGCTGTCTCTCCTTCCTTTGTTGTAGCCTGCTGTCACTCCCTCCTTTGTTGTAGCCTGCTGTCACTCCCTCCTTTGTTGTAGCCTGCTGTCTCTTCCTCCTTTGTTGTAGCCTGCTGTCTCTCCTTCCTTTGTTGTAGCCTGCTGTCTCTCCTTCCTTTGTTGTAGCCTGCTGTCTCTCCTTCCTTTGTTGTAGTCTGCTGTCTCTCCCTCCTTTGTTGTAGCCTGCTGTCTCTCCCTCCTTTGTTGTAGCCTGCTGTCACTCCCTTGCTTTTAATAAAAAGGCTACTACAATTATGCTGTTCTACAATTATACTGATTTTATTAAATCAATTGGTTGTAGTTATTCACATAGGAATGCACACATTTTAAAAATGCTTTTTAATTTACATTTTTTTTAGGGGGGGGGGGGGGTGCTCACAGCAGCCGAGTGTGTCTCCAGTGACCCACTGGTGTTCATTGGTGATGTGGTGATCTGCGGTTAGCACCTGGACACTCCCACCAGCAGTGGCGGCACAATACCACAAGTTCTGCCTCACACTTGGATGCCTGTCAGTGGCGAGAGTTTCAATACTGCATCCTTGCGTCTGTTGGTAATATTGATCGGATACCTGTCAATGGCCAGGGTTTAAGTAATGCATCCATGGGCTTGTTAGTAATAATGATTTTATTATTATTATCCTAAAGGTACCTACGTCTTCTTCATACATGCACCAAATATACACTTACAACCTATAGATTAGGCTATAGCTTACCTCAATGTGTTGCAGGCATCTCTTTAATCTCCCCGTCTCAAACCAGTAGCTGTTCTTCACTTCAATCACATGCACAGTCTCCTGAGGGAGGATCAGGTGGGAAACAGTGACCAGGATGATGTAATTGCCAAAGGAGGCACAACGGCCTGAGGAATCACGCTGTGAGTCTCCAGATGCGATCAATGGACTGTCACCAACTGTAACCAGAATGGGCTCCGTGTGCTGGGTCCACATGTGGATAGATGTGCTGTTGGTTTGTGAACTGTCACAGCGACATGGACACCAGGCTGAGGAGGTGACATGTTTCCACAAAAGTGGTCGAGACTGGAGTGGGAGCCGCTAGTAAGGAGGACCGCTGATGGCACCAACAGATTCCCTGCAAACAACTTTCCCACTCTGGTCTGGGACTCCCACTTCCTCCTGTGGCCCACAGCACACTCTGTCTCCATGGTGATGGCAAAACCATTTATTTTCAGGGATAAACTGATGACATCCTGGCTCATGGCAGACATTGAACAACTCCTTCAGCTTGCTATCAAAGACTGTATATTTTGGATCTTGCACACACTCTTCAATAGTATCTCTTGGCTCGCACTGTGATGATTGTGATTCTGAGCTCTCAGTTTCATACAGTGAGTTATGGTGTTCACTGATCTCACTCTTCGTCAGCTCCCTCTGTGGCATATAGGGCCAGGACTCGGTTGTATATGGATGGTCGTGAGTGCAATCTATCTGAGCACTGAGCAGGGAACTATATCAACTTCAGCCTAGATAAATAAGGTGGAGCTAACAAAACATTCCAAAAACAAACCTGTCAGGAAAATGTATTACAGTACTTGACTGTCTGAGGTGGAAGCTAGCTACACACCTTATTTAGTTGATTTATTCATTCGTTATTTTACCAGGTAAGTTGACTGAGAACATGTTCTCATTTGCAACCATTATAACAGGGCTACACAGAGAAACAGTGTAAAAGAAAGGGCGGGGGGGTCAATGTAAATAGTCTGGGTGGACTTTAACCTTTCTAGCGCAGGTGTTCCGCTAGCTAAAAACCTCGACAACATTCCGAGGAAGAGGCAGCAAGCGAAATTCAAATATAGATTTTTTTCACACATTAACAAGTCCAATACAGCAAATGAAAGATACACATCTTGTTAATTTACCCATCGTGTCCGATTTAAAAAATGCTTTACAACTAAAGCACAACATATGATTATGTTAGGTCATAGCCAAGTTGAAAAAACACACAGCCATTTTCCCAGATAGGAGTCACAAAAAGCAGTGTAGTTAACTGTAAGGTTGCATGATTGGATCCCCCGAGCTGACAAGTTGAAAATCTGTCGTTCTGCCCCTGAACGAGGCAGTTAACCCACCGTTCCTAGGCCGTCATTGAAAATAAGAATGTGTTCTTAACTGACTTGCCTAGTTAAATAAAGGTCTAAAAAAAATAAAACAATTGGCAAAGCGGCGCCCAAAAATACCGATTTCCGATTGTTATGAAAACTTGAAATTGGCCCTAATTAATCCGCAATTCCGATTAATCGGTCGACCTCTAATATTTATATCCAAAAATCTAATTTTACATTGGCGCGTTACTTGCAGTAATGTTTTGATTCCAAAACATCCGGTGATTTTGCAGAAATATAGTCATAATAAACATTGATAAAAGATACAAGTGTTATTCACAGAGTTAAAGATAGACTTCTCCTTAATGCAACCGCTGTGTCAGATTTCTAAAAAACTTTATGGGAAAAAGCATAATCTGAGAACGGTGCTCAGAAACAGCCAGAGAAATATCCGCCATTTTGTAATCAACAAAGTTAGAAACAACACTATAAATATTCACTTACCTTTGATGATCTTCATCAGAAGGCACTCCCAGGAATCCCAGGTTGACAATAAATGACTGATTTGTTCCATAAAGTTCCATCATTTATGCCCAAATAGCCACTTGTTGTTATCATGTTCAGCCCAGTAATCCATCTTCATGAGGCGCAAGCATTTAGTCTAGACAAGAACTCGAAAAGTCCCATTACAGTCCTTTAGAAACATGTCAAACGATATATGGAATCAATCGTTAGGATGTTTTTAACCTCTTACTCCTACCCGACACGCAGGCGTCCCATCTAGACATCTGGAAATGCAAATGCGCTACGCTAAATGCTAATAGCACTCGTTAAAACTCAAACGTTCATTAAAATACACATGCAGGGTACTGAAGTAAAGCTACACTCGTTGTGAATCCAGCCAACAAGTCAGATTTTTAAAATGCTTTTCGGCGAAAGCATGAGAAGCTATTATCTGTTAGCATGTAACACCCCAAAAGACCCGCAGGGGACGTAAACAAAATAATTAGCATAGTCGGAGCTACACAAAACGCACAAATAAAATATAAAACATTCATTACCTTTGACAATCTTCTTTGTTGGCACTCCTAGATGTCCCATAAATATCACTATTGGGTCTGTTTTTCGTTTAAATCGGTCCATATATAGCCTAGATATCGATCTATGAAGACTGTGTGATCAAGGAAAAAAACATTGTTTTTTAACGCAACGTCATTTTTTAAAATTAAAAAAGTCGACGATAAACTTTCACAAAACATTTCGAAATACTTTTGTAATGCAACTTTAGGTATTAGTAAACGTTAATAATCGATCAATTTGATCACGAGGCGATGTATATTATATAGCTGTACGTCTGGAAATAATGTCCGGGTAAATCTCAACCAAAATATCCGGTCGGAGACCGGAAGAAATGCGCTGCCTCGTGTCCGTTTGACCAAGAAACAAATCGTAGGCAAATGACAAGACTGTTGACATCGTGTGGAAGCTGTAGGTATTGCAACCTCGGCCCCATTTAATGTGGTTCCCATTCAACAACACGTTCAAGTGGCGCATGGATATATTTTCCCATTTTCAGTGATCAGATTTTCCTGCGCTTTTCGATGAAACACACGTTCTGTTATAGACACAGACGTGATTTAACCAGTTTTATAAACGTCTGAGTGTTTTCTATCCACACATACTAATCATATGCATATATTATATTCCTGGCATGAGTAGCAGGGCGCTGAAATGTTGCGCGATTTTTAACAGAATGTTCGAAAAAGTAGGGGGTCGACTTAAGAGGTTATTAACATAAAACATTGATCATGTTCCAATCCTTTGTCTTCAGAAAGGCACTGGAACAAATAATAATAATAATAATAATAATAATATATGCCATTTAGCAGACGCTTTTATCCAAAGCGACTTACAGTCATGTGTGCATACATCCTACGTATGGGTGGTCCCGGGAATCGAACCCACTACCCTGGCGTTACAAGCGCCATGCTCTACCAACTGAGCTACAGAAGGACCACACGAACAAGAGGTAACTCTGTCAGGAGCGCGCGTCATGAGACCAAGGCACTCTGCCAGACCACTGACTCAAAGAGCTCTTATGATCCCCTCCTTTATAGTAGAATCCTCAAACCAGTTTCTAAAGACGGTTGACATCTAGTTGAAGCCCTGGGAAGTGCAACCTCATCCATATCTCAATGTGTATTCGGTAGGCCAAGCTTTGAAAAACTACAAACCTCAGATGTCCCACTTCCTGGTTGGATTTTTCTCAGGTTTTCACCTGCCATATGAGTTCTGTTATACTCACAGACATCATTCAAACAGTTTTAGAAACTTCAGAGTGTTTTCTATCTCTGCATATATTAGCATCTGGGACAGAGTAGTTCACTCTGGGCATGCTATTCATCCAAAAGTGAAAATGCTGCCCCCTATCCCAAAAAGGTTAATTGTTCAGCAGTCTTATGGCTGTTAACTTCTTTTGGGCAGGTGGGACGGTAGCATCCCACCTCGCCAACATGTGGTGAAATTGCAGAGCGCGAAATTCAAACTACAGAATTATAAATATTTATCTTTCATTAAATCACAAGTGTAATACATCAAAATAAAGCTTAACGTCTATTTAATCCAGCCGCTGTGTCAGATTTCAAAAAGGCTTTACAGGAAAGCACACCATGCGATTATCTGAGGACAGCGCCCCACATATAAAACCATGAAAAACATATTTCAACCAGGCAGGTGCAACACGAAAGTCAGAAATAGCGATATAATAAATCCTTTGATGATCTTCTTCTGTTGGCACTCCAAAAGGTCCCAGTTACATCACAAATGGTCATTTGTTCGATAATGTCCTTCTTTATATCCATAAAAACTCAGTTTAGCTGGCGCGCTTCAGTCAATAATCCACCCAGTTTCTCTCCATTATTTTAATTGCATACAAATTGAATCCCAAACGTTACTAATAAACTTTTCCAAACAAGTTAAACAACGTTTATAATCAAACCTTAGGTACCCAAATACGTAAATAAATGATAACATTTAATACGGAGAATCGTTATTGTCTTTACCGTAGAAAAATACCAAAGAACGCATTCTCATTCACGTGCTTGGAAACACTACGGACAAAATGGGAGCCATCTAGAAAAGCTAAATTTTTCCAAAAACCAGCCTGAAACTCTAAAGTCTGTTGACATCTAGTGGAAGCCCTAGGAATTGCAATCTGGGAGGACTTCGCCTTATCATAAAAGTGACAGCCATTGAAAATAGTGGTGAACCAAAAAAAGAAATGTGTCCTCTGAGTTTGTCCTCAGGGCTTCGCCTGCCATATCAGTTCTGTTATACTCAGAGACATTATTTTAACAGTTTTAGAAACGTTAGAGTGTTTTCTATCCGCTAGCATCCCACCTGGCCAACATCCAGTGAAATTGCAAAGCGCCAAAATCAAAAACAGAAATTCTCATTATAAAAATTCATAAAACATACACGTGTTACACATCAGTTTAAAGAATAAATTCTTGTTAATCCAACCACGGTGTCAGATTTTAAAAAGGCTTTACGGCGAAAGCATACCATGCGCCTATCTGAGAACAATGCCCAGCAGACAAATCATTACAAACAGTTACCAGCCAAGTAGAAGAGTTACACATGTCAGACATAGAATTAATCTAAAATTAAATCACTTACCTTTGATGATGATCTTCATATGGTTGCACTCACAAGACTCCCATTTACTCAATAAATATTTGTTTTTTTCGATAGTCCCTCTTTATATCCAAAAACCTCAGTTTTGTTCGCGCATTGTGTTCAGTAATCCGCAGGCTCAAATGTAGTCACAACAGGCAGACGAAAAATCCAAATAGTATCTGTAAAGTTCGTAGAAACATTTCCAACAATGTTTATAATCAGTCCTCAGGTTGTTTTTAGCCTAAATAATTGATAATATTTCAACCGGACAAAAACATTGTCAATATAAAAAAAGAAACAATCTCTGGGACACAGTAGGGTCCACTCATTCAGAGTGGTCTTACTCTCTCATTTTTCAGAATACAAGCCTGAAACAATTTCTAAAAACTGTTGACATCTAGTGGAAGCCATAGGAAGTGAATTCTGAGTCCTAAGTCAATGGATACTGTAATGGCATTCAATAGAAAACTACAAACATAAAGAAATCCCACTTCCTGGATGGATTTGTCTCAGGTTCTCGCCTGCCAAATAAGTTCTGTTTTAGTCACAGACATTATGTTAACAGTTTTGGAAACTTTAGAGTGTTTTCTATCTAAATCTACCTAGTATATGCATATCCTAGCTTCTGGGCCTGAGTAGCAGGCAGTTTACTTTCGGCACGCTTTTCATCCGGAAGTTAAAATAGTGCCCCCTACCCTAGTGAAGTTAAGGAGCGTTTCAGACCTAGACTTGGCGCTCTTTTACCGCTTACCATGCAGTAACAGAGAGGACAGTCTATAACTGGAGAATGGAGTCTTTGACCATATTTTGGTCTTTCCTCTGATACTGCCTAGTATACTGTATATGTCCTGAATAGCAGGAAGCTTGGCCCCAGTTGCAGATGCTTACGCCCATCTGCCATCACTGTCCACAACGCCCTAGTAAAACCAAAACCTACTGTTGACCCTAGTGGCTGGTTTCTTCATCATCTCCCAATGTCCTCAGACATGGTCAAATACTGACTTGTATCATGGGTGACCTGGCTGTTCCCATCAGGTTTAATCAGCATAATGTCTGTCCATCACCCAATTGTGTGTGCAAGGAGAGCGGCAGAGTGTGTGTGTGTGTGTACTGTGGGTTCTCTTACTATAGGAACAGACATACCTTGCAGTAGTCTGAACTGCAATCAACTCAGCTAGGACTCTTCTTCACATCTAACAATTATCCTAAAAATTAAATCAGTTGATATTTGGTGCGTACCTCTGATATTTTCTACACTGCATTTAATTGGTGCAGCTCTGGGACTAGTCAAGCTCCCCGCCACATTCTGATGTTGCCCTTGAAGTTATTATTTTGCTTGATCATTAACTCTGTTCTGCTGTGTTGGTTTTGGGCCTGGGGTTGTGTGAGGACGTATCATTGCTGTGTGTGTCTGGGACAATAAGCCTGTAATTAAGCAGCTGTGTTGGTACAGCAGACTCTCTCCGTCTCTCAGAGCCTTGATCAACGTCCTCATCTCTTATTTAAGATGGCCTCCGACGCTCCATACGCTGCATAGAGACCAATGGATTAATCACACTGCAGGGCCTAGTCCCAAATGGCATAATTTCCCCCATAGCCTATAGTGCACTACTTCTGACCAGGACCCATAGGGTTCAGGTTAAAAGTAGTGCACTATGTAGGGAATAGGGTGCCATTTGAGACTCAGTTCCAGATGGTCTATCTATGGGAAGTGAGATGGACTGTTTTCATCTACCTGTTGTGAGATAGGATAGAGAGGTGGTGAGGAGTGTAGAGTAGCACGAGGGGGATTTACAGGTTTGTGCTATGTGTGTGTGTGTATGTTTTCTCTCTCTCTCTGTGTGTGTGTGTGTGTGTGTGTGTGTGTGTGTGTGTGTGTGTGTGTGTGTGTGTGTGTGTGTGTGTGTGTGTGTGTGTGTGTGTGTGTGTGTGTGTGTGTGTGTGTGTGTGTGTGTGTGTGTGTGTGTGTGTGTGTGTGTGTGTGTGTGTGTGTGCCTCTGGACTTCAGTCCTATGGCAGGTCACAGGAGCTAGGTTAGGGAGTAAGGGAATGCAGGTGCAGAAAGCCTTTATTCTGCATGCTGAGCAGGGACAGGATTAGTGTGTCTATGCGTGTGTGTGTGAGCGCGCATGTTTGTGTTCCTCTGTGTGTGTGTGTGTGTGTGTGTGTGTGTGTGTGTGTGTGTGTGTGTGTGTGTGTGTGTGTGTGTGTGTGTGTGTGTGTGTGTGTATTTTCCTCCCCTCCCTGGTGCCAGAGGACAGAGTGAAACTTCAAAGTCATCCAGATTATCTCTCACTAATGCAAATCAGTCTATTAGAAACCATCTGAAATATGAATGTTGTGACAGAGGACTGTAGTGAACTGGGCATGCCTTTCTCTCTTTTTCTATCTTTCTCTGACCACGTGTGTGTGTGTGTGAGTGTGGGTCTACATGACTGCGGTACTGTTCTATCCCCCCAGTGATCATCACTATGGGAACAGGACCCCAGGGACCAGCATGTGATTAATAATTGATCCGCTAATGAACTGCAATAAAGACCTTCATAGATGACCACGTGTGTGTACGTCCATGCGCGTGTGTGTGTGCGTCCGTCAATGCGTGTGTGTGTGTGTCTGCCCATGCGTGTGTGTACGTGCGTCCATGCGTGCGTGTGTGTGCGTCCGTCCATTTGTGTGTGTGTGTGTCCGTCCATGAGTGTGTGCGTCCTCCATGCGTGTGTGTTTATCCATCCATGCGTGTGTGTCCGTCCATGTGTGTGTGTGTGTGTGCTTCCGTCCGTGTGTGTGTGTGTGTGTGCTTCCGTCCATGTGTGTGTATGTGTGTGTGTGCGTCCATCCATGCGTGTGTGTGTGTCCATCCATGCGTGTGTGTGTGTCCATCCATGCCTGAGTGTGTGTGTTCATCCATGTGTGTGTGTGTGTGCTTCCGTCCATGTGTGTGTGTGTGTGTGTGCTTCCGGCCATGTGTGTGTATGTGTGTGTGTGCGTCCATCCATGCGTGTGTGTGCTTCCGTCCATGTGTGTGTGTGTGTGTGTGCTTCCGTCCATGTGTGTGTGTGTGTGTCCGCCCATGCATGTGTGTCCGTCCACGCGCGTGTGTGTGTATGTCCGTCCATGCATGTGTCTGTGTGTGCTTCCGTCCATGTGTGTGTGTGTGTGTCCGTCCATGCGTTTGTGTGTGTTTGTCCTTCCATGCATGTGTGTGTGTCCGTCCATGCGCGCGTGTGTGTGTGTGTCCGTTCATGCTCGGGTGTGTTTTATTAAGAGCTTCAGAGTAATTATAAACTGGGTGGTTTGAGCCCTGAATGCTGATTGGCTGAACGCCATATTATATCTGAAAGTATACAATGGGTGTGAAAAAATATTTATTTTTACTGCCCCAGTTACACTGGTAGCCAGTTTATAATAGCAATAAGGTACATTGAGGGTTTGTGATATATGGCCAATGTACCACGACACTCTGCGTTGTGTCTTGCCTAAGAACAGCCCTTAGCTCTGGTATATTGGCTATATACCAGGCCCCTCGGGCCTTTTTGCTTCATTAGAACCTTGGGAACCATTCCACCACTCCAGAGCCAAGGAATTGAGAGATGGAGAGATATTGAAGAAAGGTAGATGGATGGAGAGATATTAAATGAAGATATTGAAAGAAATGAGAGGAGAGAGGTAGATAATGAAAAGAAGGGGTGAAGACATGAGGAGGAGAGGGAACAGCATGGAGTGATTGGACATATTGAAGATATGTACAAATGGGGAGAGAGGTAGAGGGGGACCACCCATACGTAGAATGTATGCACACATGACTGTAAGTCGCTTTGGATAAAAGCGTCAGCTAAATGGCATATATTACTATATTACTAGGGGGAGAATTGGAGAAAGGACAACATGGAGAGAGGGATAGGGTGAGACAGAGAGAGAGAGGGGAATAGGTTGAGAGGGTGAGAGGAGAGAGGGAGACAGGGATAGGGTAAGATAGAGAGAAGGATATGGTGAGAGGGGGAGAGAGGGATAGGGTGAAGCGGAGAGCAGGACAGGGTGAAATGGAGAGAGGTATAGGGTGAGATGGAGAGAGGGATATGGTGAGATAGAGAGGAATAGGGTGAGAGGGAGAAAGGGATAGGGTGTGATGGAGAGAGGGATAGGGTGAGATAGAGAGGAATAGGGTGAGAGGGAGAAAGGGATAGGGTGAGATGGAGGGATTATAAAATTTAAAAAAATCACCTTTATTTAACCAGGAAGGCCAGTTGAGACCAAATTCTCATTGACTTCTGCGACCTAGCCAAGATAACGCAAAGCACTGCGACAAAAACAACAGAGTAACATATAAACAAACAGTCAATAACACAATAGAAAAGAAAAAATAGAACAATCTAAGTAAAGTGTGTGCAAATGTAGAAGAGTAGGGAGGTAGACAATAAATAGGCCATAGAGGCAAAGTAATTTTAGAATTAATACTGGAGCTATAGATGTGCAGATGATGATGTGTAAGTAGAGATACTGGGGTGCCAAAGAGGAAGAGGGTAGTAATAATAGGGGGATGAGGTAGTGGGGTGTGCAATATCCAGATTGGCTGTGTACAGGTACAGTGATCTGTAAACTTCTCTGACAGCCGATGCTTAAACTTAGAGAGGGAGATATAAGACTCCAGCTTCAGAGATTTTTGTAATTCCTGCCAGTCATTGGTAGCAGAAAACTGGAAGGAAAGGTGGCCAAAGTAAGTGTTGGCTTTGGGGATGACAGTGTCCCAGAACTTTTTTGGTTACATGACAGTACGCACTCTGAAGATAGATTGGGGTGATCAATTCACATGGTGTCCAGGGCACAGCTGGGGGCTGAAGGGGGTCTATAACCAGCGGCAACAGTGAGAGACTTGTTTCTGGAAAGGTGCATTTTTAAAAGTAGAAGCTTGAATTGTTTGGGCACAGACCTGGAAAGTATGACAGAACTCTGCAGGCTATCTCTGTAGTAGATTGCAACTCTGCCCCTTTTGGCAGTTCTATCTTGTCGGAAAATATTATAGTTAGGGATGGAAATTTCTGTATTTTTGGTGGCCTTCCTAAGCCAGGATTCAGACACGACTAGGACATCAGGGTTGGCGGAGTGTGCTAAAGCAGTGAATAAAACACATTTAGGGAGGAGGCTTCTAATGTTAACATGCATGAAACCAATGCTTTTGCGGTTACAGAAGTCAACAAACGAGAGCGCCCGGGAATGGGAGTGATGCTGAGGGCTGCAGGGCCTGGGTTAACCTCTATATCACCAGAGGAACAGAGGAGGAGTAGGATAAGAGTATGGCTAAAGGCTAAAAGAACTGGTCGTCTAGTGCGCTCTGGACACAGAGTAAAAGTAACAGATTTCTGGTATGGTAGGATGTGAGTACAGTGGACGTAAGCCTAGGCATTTAGTGACAATGAGAGAGGTTTTGTCTCTAGAGGCACCATTTAAGCCAGGTGAGGTCACCACATGTGTGGGGGGTGGAACAAAAGGGCTAGCTAAGGCATACTGAGCAGGGCTGGAAGCTCTAAAGTGAAATAAGTCAAAAATCACAGACCAAAACATCAATAGACAAGGGATATATGGACATTAGGGAGATTAATGTGTAGCCGAGTGATCACTGGGTCCTGTGAGTAGCTAGGCGAGATGGAGGCATGGTGATTCAGACAGCTAGCAGGCTGGGGCTAGCAGGTTAGCCCCAGGTCTGCCTCAAGGGGACGTCGCGACGGGAGAGCCTGTTGAAGCCCCCTCAGGCGGTTACGACGGCAGACCAGTCGTGATGGATCGGTGAGGCTCTGTGTCGGCAGAAAAGGGTCCAGGCCAATTGGAAAAATCTAATCAAATCAAATGTATTTGTATAGCTCTTCTTCCATCAGCTGATATCTCAAAGTGCTGTACAGAAACCCAGCCTAAAACCCCAAACAGCAAGCAATGCAGGTGTAGAAGCACGGTGGATAGGAAGAACTCCCTAGAAAGGCCAAAACCTAGGAAGAAACCTAGTGAGGAACCAGGCTATGAGGGGTGACCAGTCCTCTTCTGGTTTTCCCAGGTGTAGATTATAACAAGATGTTCAAATGTTCATAAATGACCAGCATGGTCAAATCATAATAATCACAGTAGTTGTCGAGGGTGCAGCAAGTCAGCTGCACCTCAGGTGCTTTTTTATCAGGAAAAAGAGGTATTGAAGCCCAGGAATTGTTTGATGGATCTCTTCAGCTAGCCGGGAGATGGGCCTAGCTCGAGGCTAGCTCCAGGCTAATTGGTGCTTGCTTCGAACATAGACGTTAGCCAGGTGTAGCACTCGGATAGCATCTATCTGCGATCATCTATGATGATCTGGAGTATTTCTTCAGAGCCTGCGATTAGAATCCGGAGATGTGATATAGAAAAATAATTGGTATCGCGCTGTACAGACTGCAAGGAATTGATCAGGCTGAGGCTGGCAGATGACCTGAGTTAACGGTGATGACCGTTAGCAGTGGCTAACTGACTACTAGCTAGTAGCTAAGTAGCTGGCTAGCTTCTGAAGGGGGTTCCGGTTCTAAAGCATAACAACTGGCAGATCCGTACCACTAAGCAGGTAGCTTAGTGGTTAGAGCGTTGTACTTGTAACCAAAGGGTTACAAGATCAAATCCCCGAGCTGACAAGGTAAAAATATGTTCTTCTGCCCCTGAACAAGGCAGTTAGTCCACTGTTCCTAGGCCATCATTGTTCTTAACTGACTTAAATAAAGGTTTTAAAAAGAAATTAACAAAGAAAATTGGGTGAGGTGTGTTGCAGGATAGTATGTTCAGCCTGTAGATGGAAATTGAGTTAAAAAATACATCCGAATAAAAACGATATATACTTTTTATTTATTTTATTATTTCACCTTTATTTAACCAGGTAGGCTAGTTGAGAACAAGTTCTCATTTTCAACTGCGACCTGGCCAAGATAAAGCATAGCAGTGTGAACAGACAACACAGAGTTACACGTGGAGTAAACAATTAACAAGTCAATAAAACAGTATAAAACAAGAGTCTATATACATTGTGTGCAAAAGGCATGAGGAGGCAGGCGAATAATTACAATTTTGCAGATACTAGATTAACACCGGAGTGATAAATTATCAAATGGTCATGTACAGGTAGAGATATTGGTGTGCAAAAGAGCAGAAAAGTAAATAAATAAAAACAGTATGGGGATGAGGTAGGTAAAATTGGGTGGGCTATTTACCGATAGACTATGTACAGCTGCAGCGATCGGTTAGCTGCTCAGATAGCAGATGTTTGAAATTGGTGAGGGAGATAAAAGTCTCCAACTTCAGCGATTTTTGCAATTCGTTCCAGTCACAGGCAGCAGAGAACTGGAACGAAAGGCAGCCAAAAGAGGTGTTGGCTTTAGGGATGATCAGTGAGATACACCTGCTGGAGCGCGTGCTACGTGTGGGTGTTGCCATCGTGACCAGTGAACTGAGATAAGGCGGAGCTTTACCTAGCATGGACTTGTAGATGACCTGAAGCCAGTGGGTCTGGCGATGAATATGTAGCGAGGGCCAGCCGACTAGAGCATACAGGTCGCAGTGGTGGGTGGTACAAGGTGCTTTATTAACAAAACGGATGGCACTGTGATAAACTGCATCCAGTTTGCTCTGTACAGTATTGGAAGCTATTTTGTAGATGACATCGGCGAAGTCGAGGATCGGTAGTATAGTCAGTTTTACTAGGGTAAGTTTGGATGGAGAGACGGATAGGGTGAGATGGAGAGACGGATATGGTGAGATTGAGTGAGGGATAGGGTGAGATGGAATGAGGGGGATAGGGTGAGATGGAGTGAGGGGGATAGGGTGAGATGGAGAGAGGGATAGGGTGAGATATGGAGAGGTGGATAGGGTGAGATATGGAGAGGTGGATAGGGTAAGATGGAATGAGGGGGATAGGGTGAGATGGAGAGAGGGATAGGGTGAGATGGAGTGAGGGATAGGGTGAGATGGAGTGAGGGGGATAGGGTGAGATGGAGAGAGGGATAGGGTGAGATATGGAAAGGTGGATAGGGTGAGATGGAGTGAGGGTTAGGGTGAGATATGGAGAGGTGGATAGGGTGAGATGGAGTGAGGGGGATAGGGTGAGATGGAGTGAGGGATAGGGTGATATATGGAGTGAGGGATAGGGTGAGATGGAGTGAGGGGGATAGGGTGAGATAGAGAGAGGGATAGGGTGAGATGGAGTGAGGGATAGGGTGAGATGGAGTGAGGGACAGGGTGATTTGGAGAGAGGGATAGGGTGAGATGGAGTGAGGGATAGGGTCAGATGGAGTGAGGGGGATAGGGTGAGATGGAGTGAGGGATAGGGTGAGATGGAGAGGGGGATAGGGTGAGATGGAGTGAGGGATAGGGTGATTTGGAGAGAGGGATAGGGTGAGATGGAGTGAGGGATAGGGTCAGATGGAGTGAGGGGGATAGGGTGAGATGGAGTGAGGGATAGGGTGAGATGGAGTGAGGGATAGGGTGAGATGAAAAGAGGGATAGGGTGAGATGAATGGAGGGATAGGGTGAGTTGAAAAGAGGGATATGGGGTGAGATGAAAAGAGGGATAGGGTGAGATGAAAAGAGGGATAGGGTGAGATGAATGGAGGGATAGGGTGAGTTGAAAAGAGGGATAGGGTGAGATGGAGAGGGATATGGTGAGATGAAAAGAGGGATAGGGTGAGAAGAAGAGAGGGATAGGGTGAAATGAAAAGAGGGATAGGGTGAGATGAAAAGAGGGATAGGGTGAAATGAAAAGAGGGATAGGGTGAGAAGAAGAGAGGGATAGGGTGAGATGAAAAGAGGGATAGGGTGAGATGAAAAGAGGGATAGGGTGAAGATGAAAAGAGGGATAGGGTGAGAAGAAGAGAGGGATAGGGTGAGATGAAAAGAGGGATAGGGTGAGATGAAAAGAGGGATAGGGTGAGATGAAAAGAGGGAGATGTTGATGGGAACAAAGAGGATCCCTGCATTGAGTTCAGAGAGAGAGAAAGGGGGAAGGGAGAGTAGAAAATATGGTCATAAGAGGGGTAAAATGATAAAACATGAGGGAATAAACCACAGGATGGGATTCTTATTAAATCTCTGTGTAAACATTGTAAGGCATATATGTGAGTGTGTGTGTGCGTGTCTGTGTGAGTGTGTGTGTATAGTACGCGCGTTTGTGTGCATGTGTGAGAGTGCGTGGGTGTGAACGCATGTGTTTGTGCGCGTGTGTGTTTGTGTCCGTGTGTGCCTCTGTGTGTGTGTGCCTGTGTGTGTGTGTGTGTGTGTGTGTGTGTGTGTGTGTGTGTGTGTGTGTGTGTGTGTGTGTGTGTGTGTGTGTGTGTGTGTGTGTGTGTGTGTGTGTGTGTGTGTGTGTGTGTGTGTGTGTGTGTGTGTGTGTGTGTGTGTGAGTGTGTGTGTGAGTGTGTGTGTGATTGTGTGAGTGTGTGAGTGTGTGTGATTGTGTGTGTGTGTGTGTGATTGTGTGTGTGTGTGTGATTGTGTGTGAGTGTAATTGTGTGTGTGTTTATTTTTTATTATTTTTATTTCACCTTTATTTAACCAGGTAGGCTAGTTGAGAACAAGTTCTCATTTGCAACTGCGACCTGGCCAAGATAAAGCATAGCAGTGTGAACAGACCACACAGAGTTACACATGGAGTAAACAATTAACAAGTCAATAACACAGTAGAAAAAAAGGGGAGTCTATATACAATGTGTGCAAAAGGCATGAGGAGGTAGGCGAATAATTACAATTTTGCAGATTAACACTGGAGTGATAAATGATCAGATGGTCATGTATAGGTAGAGATATTGGTGTTCAAAAGAGCAGAAAAGTAAATAATTGAAAACAGTGTGGGGATGAGGTAGGTGAAAATGGGTCTATTTACCAATAGACTACGTACAGCTGAAAATGGGTCTATTTACCAATAGACTATGTACAGCTGCAGCGATCGGTTAGCTTCTCAGATAGCTGATGTTTGAAGTTGGTGAGGGAGATGAAAGTCTCCAACTTCAGCGATTTTTGCAATTCGTTCCAGTCACAGGCAGCAGAGTACTGGAACGAAAGGTGGCCAAATGAGGTGTTGGCTTTAGGGATGATCAGTGAGATACACCAGCTGGAGCGCGTGCTACGGATGGGTGTTGCCATCGTGACCAGTGAACTGAGATAAGGCGGAGCTTTACCTAGCATGGACTTGTAGATGACCTGGAGCCAGTGGGTCTGGCGACGAATATGTAGCGAGGGCCAGCCGACTAGAGCATACAAGTCGCAGTGGTGGGTGGTATAAGGTGCTTTAGTGACAAAACGGATGGCACTGTGATAAACTGCATCCAGTTTGCTGAGTAGAGTGTTGGAAGCAATTTTGCAGATGACAATGCCGAAGTCGAGGATCGGTAGGATAGTCAGTTTTACTAGGGTAAGCTTGGCGGCGTGAGTGAAGGAGGCTTTGTTGCGGAATAGAAAGCCGATTCTTGATTTGATTTTCGATTGGAGCTGTTTGATATGAGTCTGGAAGGAGAGTTTGCAGTCTAGCCAGACACCTAGGTACTTATAGATGTCCACATATTCAAGGTCGGAACCATCCAGGGTGGTGATGCTAGTCGGGCATGCGGGTGCAGGCAGTGATCGGTTGAAAAGCATGCATTTGGTTTTACTAGCGTTTAAGAGCAGTTGGAGGCCACGGAAGGAGTGTTGTATGGCATTGAAGCTCGTTTCGAGGTTAGATAGCACAGTGTCCAATGACGGGCCGAAAGTATATAGAATGGTGTCGTCTGCGTAGAGGTGGAACAGGGAATCGCACGCAGCAAGAGCAACATCATTGATATATACAGAGAAAAGAGTCGGCCCGAGAATTGAACCCTGTGGCACCCCCATAGAGACTGCCAGAGGACCGGACAGCATGCCCTCCGATTTGACACACTGAACTCTGTCTGCAAAGAAATTGGTGAACCAGGCAAGGCAGTCATCCGAAAAACCGAGTCTACTGAGTCTGCCGATAAGAATATGTTGATTGACAGAGTCGAAATCCTTGGCAAGGTCGATGAAGACGGCTGCACAGTACTGTCTTTTATCGATGGCGGTTATGATATCGTTTAGTACCTTGAGTGTGGCTGAGGTGCACCCGTGACCGGCTCGGAAACCAGATTGCACAGCGGAGAAGGTACGGTGGGATTCGTGATGGTCAGTGACCTGTTTGTTGACTTGGCTTTCGAAGACCTTAGATAGGCAGGGCAGGATGGATATAGGTCTGTAACAGTTTGGGTCCAGGGTGTCTC
Organism: Oncorhynchus keta; assembly: GCF_023373465.1. NCBI lineage: Eukaryota > Metazoa > Chordata > Actinopteri > Salmoniformes > Salmonidae > Oncorhynchus > Oncorhynchus keta. The sequence goes on from NC_068424.1 coordinate 70,980,385, forward strand.
CCCTTTGAAGAGGGGGATGACTGCGGCAGCTTTCCAATCCTTGGGGATCTCAGACGATATGAAAGAGAGGTTGAACAGGCTGGTAATAGGGGTTGCGACAATGGCGGCGGATAGTTTCAGAAATAGAGGGTCCAGGTTTTGCAGCTCTTTCAGAACATCTGCTATCTGGATTTGGGTAAAGGAGAACCTGGAGAGGCTTGGGCGAGGAGCTGCGGGGGGTGGAGCTGTTGGCCGAGGTTGGAGTAGCCAGGCGGAAGGCATGGCCAGCCGATGAGAAATGCTTGTTGAAGTTTTCGATAATCATGGATTTATCGGTGGTGACCGTGTTACCTAGCCTCAGTGCAGTGGGCAGCTGGGAGGAGGTGCTCTTGTTCTCCATGGACTTCACAGTGTCCCAGAACTTTTTGGAGCTACAGGATGCAAACTTCTGCCTGAAGAAGCTGGCCTTAGCTTTCCTGACTGACTGCATGTATTGGTTCCTGACTTCCCTGAACAGTTGCATATCGCGGGGACTATTCGATGCTATTGCAGTCCGCCACAGGATTTTTTTGTGCTGGTCGAGGGCAATCAGGTCTGGAGTGAACCAATGGCTGTATCTGTTCTTAGTTCTGCATTTTTTGAACGGCGCATGCTTATCTAAAATGGTGAGGAAGTTACTTTTAAAGAATGACCAGGCATCCTCAACTGACGGGATGAGGTCAATGTCCTTCCAGGATACCCGGGCCAGGTCGATTAGAAAGGCCTGCTCACAGAAGTGTTTTAGGGAGTGTTTGACAGTGATGAGGGGTGGCCGTTTGACTGCGGCTCCATAGCAGATACAGGCAATGAGGCAGTGATCGCTGAGATCCTGGTTTAAGACAGTGGAGGTGTATTTGGAGGGCCAGTTGGTCAGGATGACGTCTATGAGGGTGCCCTTGCTTACAGAGTTGGGGTTGTACCTGGTGGGTTCCTTGATGATTTGTGTGAGATTGAGGGCATCTAGCTTAGATTGTAGGACTGCCGGGGTGTTAAGCATATCCCAGTTTAGGTCACCTAACAGAACAAACTCTGAAGCTATATGGGGGGCGATCAATTCACAAATGGTGTCCAGGGCACAGCTGGGAGCTGAGGGGGGTCGGTAGCAGGCGGCAACAGTGAGAGACTTATTTCTGGAGAGAGTGATTTTTAAAATTAGTAGTTCGAACTGTTTGGGTATGGACCTGGAAAGTATGACATTACTTTGCAGGCTATCTCTGCAGTAGACTGCAACTCCTCCCCCTTTAGCAGTTCTATCTTGACGGAAGATGTTATAGTTGGGTATGGAAATCTTTGAATTTTTGGTGGCCTTCCTGAGCCAGGATTCAGACACGGCAAGGACATCAGGGTTAGCAGAGTGTGCTAAAGCAGTGAGTAAAACAAACTTAGGGAGGAGGCTTCTGATGTTGACATGCATGAAACCAAGGCTTTTTCGATCACAGGAGTCAACAAATGAGGGTGCCTGGGGACATGCAGGGCCTGGGTTTACCTCCACATCACCCGTGGAACAGAGAAGGAGTAGTATGAGGGTGCGGCTAAAGGCTATCAAAACTGAGCGTTGGGGACAGAGAATAAGAGGAGCAGGTTTCTGGGCATGGTAGAATATATTCAGGGCATAATGCGCAGACGGGGGTATGGTGGGGTGCGGGTACAGCGGAGGTAAGCCCAGGCACTGGGTGATGATGAGAGAGGTTGTATCTCTGGACATGCTGGTTGTAATGGGTGAGGTCATGTGTGGGAGGTGGGACAAAGGAGGTATCAGGGGTATAAAGAGTGGAACTAGGGGCTCCATTGTGAACTAAAACAATGATAACTAACCTGAGCAACAGTATACAAGGCATATTGACATTTGAGAGAGACATACAGCGAGGCATACAGTAATCACAGGTGTTGAATTGGGAAAGCTAGCTAAAACAGTAGGTGAGACAACAACAGGTAATCAGCTAGCACAACAACAGCAGGTAAAATGGCGTTGACTCGGCAACGGGGCCGACAGATAAAACAAACAAGCAGAATGGCGTACCATGATTAATGGACAGTCCAGCGTGCATCAGCTATGTAGTCAAGTGATCAGTGTCCAGGGGGCAGCGGTGGATGGGGCAGGGAAGCTGGACTGGCGAGTGTTATCCAGGTTAAAAAACGAACAATGACTAAATAGCTTGTAGCTAGTTTGCTGGTTAGCTTCTGGAGGTTCTTGAGTGTGTTCTAAAAATGAAAAATTATAGCAATTCCGTATCACATTGGGTGAGGCAGGTTTCCGGAAGGTATAAACAAATAAAAAATCGGAAAGAGATAGAAAGTACATATGGGTCCAGTGGGTGTTTGGGACGCGGCGATGCAGACGGTTAGCAGGCCTGTGCTAACAAGCTAACAGTTAGCAGGCCGGGGTAAACAAGGTAGCAGTTAGCGGACCAGGGCTAACAAGCTAGCAGTTAGCAGGCCAAATTAGCAACAAAGGAGATAGCAAGGGCTAGAGAGTTAGCCTTTGGGGGACGTTGCGATGGGGTGAGTCTGTTTATTCCTCTTCATGCGGTGACATCGATAGACCGGTCGTGGGCCCGGGTATTGTAGCCCAGGAGTATGCTACGGTGGTAAGCACAGGTGCTCTGGCCGGGCTAGCTTCAAGCTAAGTGGGTGGAAACGCTAGCCAGGAGTAATCATCCGGGGTTGCGGTTTAGCTAGATAGCTAGTTGTGAAGATCCAGATTAAAAATGTTCCGTTTGCGTTGGGAATCCGGGGATAAAAAATAAATAGGTCCGTTATGTTCTGGTTAGCGTCGCGTTGGTCGAACTGGCGGGAGCTTTCCGAGCTAAAGGTTAGCTGATGACCGGTTAGCTGAAGACCGCTAGCATAGCTGGTGGTTAGCTGGCTAGTGTGTGATTTTATGTATGCATTAGGTATTACAGAACTTTTTTACTCTCTTCCTTCTCTTCTCCTTTTCCCCCTCATCCTTCTTCTCCTTTCCCCCACATCCTTCACTTCCTTCTCTTCTCCTTTCCCCCCTCATCCTTCACTTCCTTCTCTTCTCCTTTCCCCCCTCATCCTTCTTTTCCTTCCTTTCCCCCCTCATCCTTCTTTCCTTCTCTTTCCTTCTCTTCTCCCCTCATCCTTCACTTCCTTCTCTTCTCCTTTCCCCCCTCATCCTTCTTTTCCTTCTCTTCTCCTTTCCCCCCCCTCCTTCTTCTCCTTTCCCCTCATCCTTCACTTCCTTCTCTTCTCCTTTCCCCCTCATCCTTCACTTCCTTCTCTTCTCCTTTCCCCCCATCCTTCTTCTCCTTCTCTTCTCCTTCCTTCCTCATCCTTCTCTTCCTTCTCTTCTCCTTTCCCCCTCATCCTTCTTCTCCTTCTCTTCTCCTTTCCCCCCCTCATCCTTCACTTCCTTCTCTTCTCCTTTCCCCCCTCATCCTTCACTTCCTTCTCTTCTCCTCTTTCCCCCTCATCCTTCTTCTCCTTCTCTTCTCCTTTCCCCCTTCATCCTTCCCCCTCTCCTTTTCCCCCTCTTCCTTTCCCCCTCATCTTCTTCTCTTCTCCTTTCCCCCTCATCCTTCTCCTCCTTCTCTTCTCCTTTCCCCCTCATCCTTCTTCTCCTTCTCTTCTCCTTTCCCCCTTCATCCTTCTCTTCTCCTTTCCCCCCTCTTCCTTTACTTCCTTCTCTTCTCCTTTCCCCCCTCATCCTTCTTCTCCTTATCTTCTCCTTTCCCTCCTCATCCTTCACTTCCTTCTCTTCTCCTTTCCCTCCTCATCCTTATTCTCCTTCTCTTCTCATTTTGCCTCTCATCCTTGTCTTCTTCTCTTCTTCAACCTGAATTATTTTCCGATAAAAATTTCCTGAGTTTTACCTGTTCTCCAGACCAGAGCTCTTGGGCACCATTACCCAAGTGGCGGCAAATTAAAAAGCGCTTTTAACCTGTTGCTTCGAGCAATCCCGTATCCGGCAGCGTAATTATAGCCTCAAGCTCATTACCATAATGCAACGTTAACTATTCATGAAAATCGCAAATGAAATGAAATAAATATATTGGCTCACAAGCTTAGCCTTTTGTTAACAACACTGTCATCTCAGATTTTCAAAATATGCTTTTCAACCATAGCTACACAAGCATTTGTGTAAGAGTATTGATAGCTAGCATAGCATTAAGCCTAGCATTCAGCAGGCAACATTTTCATAAAAATAAGAATAGCATTCAAATAAAATCATTTACCTTTGAAGAACTTCGGATGTTTTCAATGAGGAGACTCTCAGTTTGATAGCAAATGTTCAGTTTTTCCTAAAATATTATTTGTGTAGGAGAAATCGCTCCGTTTTGTTCATCACGTTTGGCTAAGAAAAAAAAACGAAAATTCAGTCATTACAACGGCAAACTTTTTTCCAAATTAACTCCATATTATCAACAGAAACATGGCAAACGTTGTTTAGAATCAATCCTCAAGGTGTTTTTCACATATCTATTTGATGATAAGTCATTCGTGGCAGTTTGGTTTCTCCTCTGAACCACATGGGAAAATACACGCAGCTGGAGATTGCGCAATAATTGCAACAGAGGACACCAAGCGGGGCACCTGGTAAATGTAGTCTCTTATGGTCAATCTTCCAATGATATGCCTACAAATACGTCACAATGCTGCAGACACCTTGGGGAAACGACAGAAAGTGTAGGCTCATTCCTTGCGCATTCACAGCCATATAAGGAGACATTGGAACAAAGCGCATTCAAAATCTGGGGCATTTCCTGTTTGAAATTTCATCTTGGTTTCGCCTGTAGCATCAGTTCTGTGGCACTCACAGATAATATCTTTGCAGATTTGGAAACGTCAGAGTGTTTTCTTTCCAAAGCTGTCAATTATATGCATAGTCGAGCATCTTTTCGTGACAAAATATCTTGTTTAAAACGGGAACGTTTTTTTATCCCAAAATTAAAAGAGCGCCCCCTATATCGAAGAAGTTAAAGAAAATAATGAACTTTCTTCATTTTCATTCTAATTTGCGATTGCCTGATGTATTGAGATTTGTCTTCCACACGTTGGGGAGCGTGATATAACATGAGACAGCTAGCTCTGTTTATTCTAGCTCCTGTAGCATTGAGGAAATATAAAGAGGAATAGTGGAAGACAGGATCTTATTCCCATTCATATTACAGTATGTTGTCCTGTTGAAGACAGCATCTTATTCCCATTCATATTACAGTACGTCGTCCCGTTGAAGTAATTACACCACAGGCTACTACTGTAAGTTCTCTACAATATAACCTTGGTTTAGAGGCCATTAGAGGCCACAAGTGTGTGTGTGTGTGTGTGTGTGTGTGTGTGTGTGTGTGTGTGTGTGTGTGTGTGTGTGTGTGTGTGTGTGTGTGTGTGTGTGTGTGTGTGTGTGTGTGTGTGTGTGTGTGTGTGTGTGTGTGTGTGTGTGAGTGCGTGCGTGCGTGTGTGTGTGTGCTCGGGAGGGTGGTAACCGTTCTATACAGTACCAGTCAAAAGTTTGGACAAAGCAACTCATTCAAGGGTTTTTCATTATTTTTACTATTTTCTACATTGTAGAATTATAGTGAAGACATAAAAAACATGAAATAACTCACATGGAATCATGTAGTAAACAAAAAAGTGTTAAATATATCTAAATATATTTTAGATTTGAGATTCTTCAAAGTAGCCAACCTTTGCCTTGATGACAGCTTTGTGCACTCTTGGCATTCTCTCAACCAGCTTCACTTGGAATGCTTATCAAACAGGAGTTCGCACATATGCTGAGCACTTGTTGGCTCCTTTTCCTTCACTTTGCGCATCAACTCATCTCAATTGGGTTGAGGTAGGGTGATTGGGGAGGCCAGGTCATCTGATGCAGCAATCCATCGCTCTCCTACTTGGTCAAATATGTGTAATCTGAGGGAAATATGTGTAACTAATATGGTCATGCATTTGGCAGGAGGTTAAAAAGTGCAGCTCAGTTTCCACCTCATTTTGTGGGCAGTGTTCACATAGCCTGTCTTCTGTTGAAAGCCAGGTTTGCCTACAGCGGCCTTTCTCAATAGCAAGGCCTCTCTCCCTCTCTCTCTCTCTACCTCCCTCCCTCCCTGCCTCCTTCCCCTTCCCTCCCTTACGCTCTCTCCCTCTCTCTCTCTCTCTCTCTCCCTCTCTCTCTCTCTCTACCTCCCTCGCTCCCTATTCCCTCCCTCTCTCCCCAGGCTGGTCACGAGAAATAAACGGTGACATTGGATGTTGAGAACTGAGAACCTCGATATATGGTTTCCTTGGCGCGCACAAAGAAAAAGAAAACCAATCGCCCAGTACTGGTCACAAACTAATGAGGTTCAGAGTCAGAGCAGCAGTGCTGCATCGCAGCAATTCAAACTACTATAGCAAGTCATGAGAATTCTATGAATACAGTTGATACCTAGCACATCGCTTTTCACCATAACCCTAACCACTCAGAATTACTGCCAAAACTTTGCACCTTTAAGTTGTTACTGTTTTAACCCTGTAACGTGTGTGTGTGTGTGTGTGTGTGTGTGTGTGTGTGTGTGTGTGTGTGTGTGTGTGTGTGTGTGTGTGTGTGTGTGTGTGTGTGTGTGTGTGTGTGTGTGTGTGTGTGTGTGTGTGTGTGTGTGTGTGTGTGTGTGTGTGTGATTGGCATGGCAAAGTCATTTAGGCCCTGTTGACTACCTGTCACCGTGACTACTGAGGTGTTAGATGTGATGTGTGTCTGGTTGAGCAAGATGTGATGTGTGTCCGGTTAGGCCCGTCACACGTGAACGCATGCGAGCAGACACACGCACACACACACACACACACACACATCTTTATAAGAACAACGATGGACCGGTGGCGTACTACTAGAAAGTATGATGTATCTGTGAGTGTGAAGCTGTCCTTTCTATACAAACATCCACAATACAGCTGGCCATGTAACCCCCCCCCCCCCGAAGGTATAGTGCTGGGGGGACTAATTATAACAGGACTGAGTGTGTTTGTGTGTGTGTGTCTGTGTGTTTGAACTTATTTATGCAAATAATGTCCCGTTTATTTAAATGAATTTATGACCCTCCTGTACCAGGCAATAAATCACCTGCTCTGAAAGATGACGTTTTCTTTTCTCTCTATAAAATGCATTGGTCTTTGTTGTGTTTGGATGAATGATCTGTTGGTGTTTGTGTGTGTGTGTGTGTGTGTGTGTGTGTGTGTGTGTGTGTGTGTGTGTGTGTGTGTGTGTGTGTGTGTGTGTGTGTGTGTGTGTGTGTGTGTGTGTGTGTGTGTGTGTGTGTGTGTGTGTGTATATATACGGTATAAACAAAAATATATACACAACAAGCAACAATTTAAAAGTTACAGTTCATGTATGGAAATCAATGAATATAAACAAATTCATTAGGCTCTAATCTATGGATTTCACATGACTGAGAATACAGATATACATCTGTTGGTCACAAATACTTTAAAAAAGGATAGGGGTGTGGATCAGAAAACCAGTCAGTATCTGGTGTGACCACCATTTGCCTCATGCAGCATACATCTCCTTTGCATAGAGTTAATCAGGCTGCTGATTGTGGCCTCTGGAATGTTGTCACACTCCTCTTCAATGGTTGTACAAAATTGATAGATATTGGTGTAAACTGGAATACGCTGTCGTACACTTCAATCCAGAACATCCCAAACATTCTCAATGGGTGACATGTCTGGTGATTATACAGACCATGGAAGAACTGGGACATTTTCAGCATCCAGGAATTGGGTATATATCCTTGTGATCCTTGTTATCATACTGAAACATGAGGTGATGGCGGCGGATGAATGGCACGACAATGGGCCTCAGTATCTCTGTGCATTCAAATTGCCATCGATAAAATGCAATTGTGTTTGTTGTCTGAAGTTTATGCCTGCCAATACCATGGGGAAGTCTGACATCAGCAAACCGCTCGCCCATGCAACACCATACATCCGTGTAGAGCACACTTCTCCAGCATGCCAGTGGCCATCAAAGGTGAGCATTTGACCTGAACTGCAGTCAGGTCAAGACCCTGGTAAGGAAGACGAGCGTGCAGATGTGTGTTTATTAAGGAACCCCATTTGTTCCTGCAAAGGCAGCAGCTAATCTTCTTGGGGTTTATTATAGATCCACATTCGTTCCTGCCAAGGCAGCAGGTACTCTTCCAGGAGATTATTATGGATCCCCATTGGTTCCTGCCAAGGCAGCAGCTACTCTTCATGGGGTTTATTATGGATCCCCATTGGTTCCTGCCAAGGCAGCAGCATCTCTTCCTGGAATTTATTATGATCCCCATTGGTTCCTGCCAAGGCAGCAGCTACTCTTCATGGGGTTTATTATGGATCCCCATTGGTTCCTGCCAAGGCAGCAACTACTCTTCATGGGGTTTATTATGGATCCCCATTGGTTCCTGCCAAGGCAGCAACTACTCTTCATGGGATTTATTATGGATCCCCATTGGTTCCTGCCAAGGTAGCAGCTACTCTTCCTGGGATTTATTATGGATCCCCATTGGTTCCTGCCAAGGCAGCAGCTACTCTTCATGGGGTTTATTATGGATCCCCATTGGTTCCTGCCAAGGCAGCAGCATCTCTTCCTGGGATTTATTATGGATCCCCATTGGTTCCTGCCAAGGCAGCAGCATCTCTTCCTGGGATTTATTATGGATCCCCATTGGTTCCTGCCTAGTTACTCTTCCTGGGGACCAGCAACATGAAGGCAGTTATACACTATTTAACATTTTACATGATATTACATTACATGACACTTCAAACAATACATTATGTGTGTGCCCTCAGGCCATAACTATACTATCACATATCTACAATACAAAATCCAAGTGGACATGTGTGTACAGTTTGTGTCTTATAATGTGCATGTGTGTCTGTGCCGGTGCGTGTGTTTCTCTTCACAGTCCCTGCTCTTCCATAAGGTGTATTTTTACCTGTTTTTAACATCTGATTCTACTGCTTGCATCAGTTACCTGATGTGGAATAGAGTTCCATGTAGTCATGGCTCTATGTAGTCCTGTGCACCTCCAATAATCTGTTTTTGACTTGGGGACTGTGAAGAGACCTTTGGTGACATGTCTTGTGGGGTAAGCATGGGTGTCTGATCTATGTGCTAGAGGTGTAAACAGACACCTCGGTGCATTCAGCATGTCAACACTTCTTACAAAAACAAGTAGTGATGAGGTCAATCTCTCCTCCACTTTGAGCCATGAGAGATCCAAATGCACAATATTAATGTTAGCTCTTCGTGTAAACCCAAGAGCCAGTTGTGCTGCCCTGTTCTGAGCCAATTCACACAATTCACATTGTGGCACCTGACCACACGACTGAACAGTAGTCCAGGTGCAACAAAACTATGGCCTGTGGCACCTGCATTATTGATAGCGTTGTTGAAAATGCAGAGTAACGCTTCGTTATGGACAGACTTCTCCCAATCATAGCAGTTTATAATCCAGGGCTACTCCAAGCAGTTTAGTCACCTCAACTTGCTCAATTTCCACATGATTTATTACAATATTTAGTTGAGATTTAGGGTTTAGTGAATGATTGTCCCAAATACAATGCTTTTAGTTTTGGAACTAGTTAGGACGAACTTATTCCTTGCCACCCATTATGAAACTAATTGCAACTCTTTGTTAAGTGTTGCAATGATTTCACTAGCTGTTGTACCTGATGTGTATAGTCATCCGCACACATAGACACACTGGCTATACCTGAATTATGTTGGAGAGGCTTCCATTAATGGGCCAGTGGGACGGTAGCGTCCCACCGGCCAATATCCGGTGAAATTGGTGGTCAACCAGGCAGGTGCAACACGAAAGTCCGAAATGGCGATATAATAAATGCCTTACCTTTGATGATCTTCTTCTGTTGGCACTCCAAAAGGTCCCAGATACATAAAAAAATTGTCATTTTGGTTCGATAATGTCCTTTTTTATATCCATAAAAACTCAGTTTAGCTGGCGCGCCTCAGTCAATAATCCACCCAGTTTCCCTCAATCAAAATGCATACAAAATGAATCCCAAACGTTACTAATAAACTTTTCCAAATAAGTCAAACAACGTTTATAATCAAACCTTAGGTACACTAATACGTAAATAAACAATACAATTTAAGACAGAGAAAAAATACCAAAGAACATGCTCTCTTCCACATGCTTGGAAACACTACAGTCAAAATGGGAGCCATCTAGAAAAACGACAATTTCTGGGTCACTTTTCCATAAATCAGCATGAAATTCTTTCTAAAGACTGTTGAAATCTAGTGGAAGCCCTAGGAACTGCAAAGTGGGAGGATTTCGCCTTATAATAAAAGTGACAGCCATTGAAAACAGTGGTAGGCTGAATAATTGTTTTGGGGGGGGTTTACTGGTTTATCCTCAGGCGTTTGCCTGCCATATCAGTTCTGTTATCCTCACAGACATAATTTTAACAGTTATAGAAATGTTAGAGTGTTTTCTATCCAAATCAATTATATGCATATCCTAGCTTCTGGGCCTGAGTAACAGGCAGTTTACTTTGGGCACGCTTTTCATCTGGACATGAAAATACTGTCCCCTACCCAAGAGAGGTTAATCTACCCATCGCGTCCAATTTCAAAAATGCTTTACAGCGAAAGCACAACATATGATTATGTTAGGTTATAGCCAAGTGAAAAAAACACAGAGCCATTTTTCCAGCCAAAGATAGGAGTCACAAAAAGAAGAAATATAGATACAATTAATCACTAACCTTTGATGATCTTCATCAGATGACACTCATAGGACATCATGTTACACAATACATGTATGTTTTGTTCGATAAGGTGTATATTTATATCCAAATATCTCAGTTTACATTGACGCGTTACGTGCAGTAATGTTTTGATTCCAAAACATCCAGTGATTTTGCAGAAATACTCATAATAAACGTTGATAAAAGATACAAGCGTTATTCACAGAATTAAAGATAGGCTTCTCCTTAATGCAATCATTGTGTCAGATTTCTAAAAAACTTTACGGAAAAAGCATAATGTGGAAACGGTGCTCAGAGCCCAAGAGAAATATCCGCCATTTTGGAGTCAACAGAAGCTGGAAATAACACCATAAATATTCACTTACCTTTGATGATCTTCATCAGAAGGCACTCCCAGGAATCCCAGTTCGACAATAAATGAATGATTTGTTCCATAAAGTTCCATAAAGTCCATCATTTATGTTTAAAAACCCACTTGTTGTTAGCATGTTCAGCCCAGTAATCCATCTTCATGAGGCGCAGGCACTTCGTCCAGACAAAAACTCAAAAAGTTCAGATACCGTCCTTTAGAAACATGTCAAACAATGTATGGAATCAATCTTTAGGATGTTTTTAACATAAAACATCAATAATGTTCCACCCGGAGAATTCCTATTTCTGAAGAAAAGCACTGGAACGAGAGGTAACTCTGTCCGGAGCGCGCGTCATGAGACCAAGGCACTATGCCAGACAACTGACTCAAAGAGGTCTCATGAGCCCCTCCTTTATAGTAGAATCCTCATTCAAGTTTCTAAAGACGGTTGACATCTATTGGAAGCCGTAGGAAGTGCAACTTTATCCATATCTCAATGTGTATTTGGTAGGCCAAGCTTTGAAAAACTACAAACCTCAGATGTCCCACTTCCTGGTTGGATTTTTCTCAGGTTTTCGCCTGCCATATGAGTTCTGTTATACTCACAGACATCGTTCAAACAGTTTTAGAAACTTCAGAGTGTTGTCTATCCAATACTAATAATAATATGCATGTATTAGCATCTGGGACACATCAGGGCATGCTATTCATCCAAAAGTGAAAAATGCTGACCCCTATCCCAAAAGAGTGAAGAACACCCTCTGTCTTTAAGACAGGTAACTCTTTATCCACATTATAGCAGGGGGTGTAACACCATAACACATATGTTTCACCTTCAGCAGACTATGATCGATAATGTCAAAAGCTGCACTGAAGTCTAACAAAACAGCTCCCACAATCTTTTTATTATCAATTTCTCTCAGACAATCCTCAGTCATTTGTGTAAGTGCCGTACTTGTTGAATGTCCTTTCCTATAACACGGAACCCAAACCGGTTGCACATGTGCACCATCGAGCACCATCGCGCATATATTTATTTTGTCCACCAAACGCGATCATGACATGCAGGTTAAAATATCTAAACTAACTCTGAACCAATTACATTACATGGGCATGTGTTGACCAACTGAAATCACTGACATTTTCAACATGTCCCTGATTAAGTCTGTACTACCAACATGTTTCAAGCAGACCACCATAGTCCCTGTGCCCAAGAATACAAAGGCAACCTGTCTAAATGACTACAGACACGTAGCACTCACGTCTGTAGCCATGAAGTGCTTTGAAAGGTTGGTAATGGCTCACATCAACACCATTATACCAGAAACCCTAGACCCACTACAATTTGCATACCGCCAGAACTGATCCACAGAATGCAATCTCTATTTCACTCCACACTGCCCTTTCCCATCTGCACAAAAGGAACACCTATGTGAGAATGTTATTCATTGACTACAGCTCAGTGTTCAACACCATAGTACCCTCAAAGCTCATCACTAAGCTCAGGACCCTGGGACTAAACACCTCCCTCTGCAACTGGATCCTGGACTTGCTGATGGGCCGCAACCAGGAGGTGAGGGTAGGTAGCAACACATCTGCCACACTGATACTTAACACTGGAGCTCCCCAGGGGTGCGTGCTCAATCCCCTCCTGAACTTCCTGTTCACCCACGACTGCATGGCCAGGCATGACTCCAACACCATCATTAAGTATGCAGACGACACAACAGTGGGAGGCCTGATCTCCAACAATGACGAGACAACCTATAGGGAGGAAGTCAGAGACCTGGTCGGGTGATGCCAGAATAACAACCTATCCCTCAACGTAACCAAGACTAAGGAGATGATTGTGTACTACAGGAAAAAGAGGACCGAGCACGCCCCCATTCTCATCGACAGGGCTGTAGAGGAGCAGGTTGAGAGCTTCAAATTCCTTGGTGTCCACATCAACAACAAACTAGATTAGTCCAAACACACCAAGACAGTCATGAAGAGGGCATGACAAAGCCTATTCCCCCTCAGGAAACTAAAAAGATTTGGCATGGGTCCTGAGATCCTCAAAAGGTTCTACAGCTGCAACATCGAGAGCATGACTGGTTGCATCACTGCCTGGTACGGCAATTGCTCGGCCTCTGAACGCAAGGCACTCCAGAGGGTAGTGCATACGGCCCAGCACATCACTGGGGCTAAGCTGCCTGCCATCCAGGACCTCTACACCAGGCGATGTTAGAGGAAGGCCCTAAAAATTGTCAAAGACCCCAGCCACCCCAGTCATAGACTGTTCTCTCTACTATCGCATGGCAAGCGGTACCGGAGTGCAAAGTCTAGGACAAAAAGGATTCTCAACAGTTTTTACCCCCCAGCCATAAGACTCCTGAACAGGTAATCAAATGGCTACCCGGACTATTTGCATTGTGCCCCCCCAACCTCTCTTTTACGCTGTTGCTGTTCTCTGTTTAACATATATGCATAGTCACTTTAACGATACATTCATGTACATACTACCTCAATTGGCCCAACCAACCAATGCTCCCGCACATTGGCTAACCGGGCGATCTGCATTGTGTCCCACCCGCCAACCCCTCTTTTACGCTACTGCTACTCTCTGTTCATCATATATGCATATTCACTTGAACCATATCTACATGTTCATGCTACCTCAATCAGCCTGACTAACCGATGTTTGTATGTAGTCTCGCTACTTTTATAGCCTCGCTACTTTTATAGCCTGTCATTTGACTGTTGTTTTATTTCTTTACCTACCGATTGTTCACCTAACACCTTTTTTGCACTATTGGTTAGAGGCTGTAAGTAAGCATTTCACTGTAAGGTGTATTCAGTGCACGTGACAAATAAACTTTGATTTGATTAGATTAATTTGGGGACAGCTCGAAAAGTATTAAACCTTTATGGTAATTTAGCTAGCTCTAGCGAGCTTGCACTTGCTAGCTAATTTGTCTTATTTAGCTAACTTGCTGTTGCTAGCTAAATTGTCCTGGGATATAAACATTGAGTTATTATTTTACCTGAAATGCACAAGGTCCTCTACTCCGGCAATTAATCCACACATAAAACTGTCAACCGAACCGTTTCTAGTCATCTCTCCTTTTCAGGCTTTCTCTACACGCGATGCGAGCGGTTTAGTCAGGGCGTAAGCGTGCTAAAAGTCTGCTGTCAATTAATTTGTGGTAAAATGGCATTGTATCTGGTCAAACACATTTTTTTTCAAAAGTTTACTAAGGGTTGGCTATTTGAGCCAGTAAGGGAGCTTTACAATTCTTGTGTAGCGGAATTACTTTCCTTCCAGGCCTGAGGGCACACAGTTTCTAGTTGTCTTAGATTGAACATATAGGAAATAGGAGTGGCAATATCATCCGCTATTATCCTCAGTAATTTTCCATTCAAGTTGCCAGACCCCGGTGGCTTGTAATTTTGATAGACAAAAAAGAAAATACACCTCTTCCACACTCACTTTATGTAATTCAAAATTACAATGCTTGTCTTTCATAATTTGATCAGTTATACTTGGATGCATAGTCTCAATGTTTGTTGCTGGCATGTCATGTCTAGGCTAGGTATGCAAATATATATATATATTATTTGCCAATATCAGTGGGTTTTGTGATGAATGAGCCATGTGATGAATGAGCCATCTGATTCAATGAATGATGGAGCTGAGTTTGCCTTTTTATGATGCTCCAAAGCTTTTTACATTCATAAATATTAATTACACAACAACATAGGAATCACAAGAAACATTATTGTACCACCTTTTATGCACTATATTAGGCCCAGCCTTTGGAACTGTATTGTGGCTACTATATCCAATGCTTTTGGATACCGCTTAACAGCAAATTACTGCAGCATTAGTAAAGATGTGATCAATACATGTTGATGATTTAATTCCTGTGCTGCTTGTAACTACCCTGGTAGGTTGACTGATAACCTGAACCATGTTGCAGGCACTGGTTAATGTTTGAAGCTTTTTCTTGAGTGGGCAGCTTGATGAAAGCCAGTCAATATTTAAATCACGCACAAAATATAGAACTGTTTGGCCATAACGGGCGGCAGGGTAGTCTAGTGGTTAGAGCGTTGGACTAGTAACCAGAAGGTTGCAAGTTCAAACCCCTGAGCTGACAAGGTACAAATCTGTCATTCTGCCCCTGAACAGGCAGTTAACCCACTGTTCCTAGGCTGTCATTGAAAATAAGAATTTGTTCTTAACTGACTTGCCTGGTAAAATAAAAATTTTGTTTTGAGGAAAAAGGGGGAGGCTTGCAAGCCGAAGAACACCATCCCAACCGTGAAGCACCGGGGTGGCAGCATCATCTTGTGGAGGTGCTATGCTGCAGGAGGGACTGGTGCACTTCACAAAATAGATGGCATCTTGAGGTAGGAAAATTAAGTGGATACATTGAAGAAACATCTCAAGACATCAGTCAGGAATCTAAAGCTTGGTTACAAATGGCTCTTCCAAATGGACAATGACCCCAGGCATACTTCCAAAGTTGTGGCAAAATGGATTAAGGGCAACAACGTCAAGGTATTGGAGTGGCCATCACAAAGCCCTGACTCAATCCTGTAGAAAATGTGTGGGCAGAACTGAAAAAGCTTGTGCGTGCAAGGAGGTCTACAAACCTGACTCAGTTCCACCAGCTCTGTCAGGAAGAATGGGCCAACACTCACCCAACTTATTGTGGGAAGCTTGTAGAAGGCTACCCAAAACGTTTGACCCATGTTAAACAATTTAAAGGCAATGCTAACAAATACTACTTGAGTATATGTAAACTTCTGACCCACTGGGAATGTGATGAAAGAATAAAAGCTGAAATGAATAATTCGCTCTACTCTTTTTCTGACATTTCACATTCTAAATATATAATGGTGATCCTAACTGACCGAAAACAGGGACATTTTACTAGGATTAAAACTGAGTTCAAATTTATTTGGCTAAGGTGTATGTAAACTTCCCACTTCAACTCTGTATTTGTATAGACTACACCATTTTTACATTGGCATTAGAGTCATTTAGCAGACATTCTTATCCATTGCAAATAACAGGAGCAATTAGGGTTAAGTGCCTTATAGAATAGAGGAGACAATTGCATTTCAATGAATTTCACTGAATTCTATGTTATTTCCTTTCATTCTAATGTATTTGCAATTCTGTATCCTGTTTACTACATCAATTCAAATTAAATTCAAATTCAAGATGTGTATGTGTGTGTAGTACAGGGCTCTCCCTGACCCAGTGTTCATGCCTAAGACCAGCCATGGGGTTACCATGGAAACACTGCTGCTCCTACTCTATTTGGCAAAGTGCTGCTCTGTGTGTGTGTGTGTGTGTGTGTGTGTGTGTGTGTGTGTGTGTGTGTGTGTGTGTGTGTGTGTGTGTGTGTGTGTGTGTGTGTGTGTGTGTGTGTGTGTGTGTGTGTGTGTGTGTGTGTGTGTGTGTGTGCACGTGCACGTGCTTGTGTGTGGGCATATTTGTGTGCTAGCTAAGTGCTTCTCACCTCATCTCCTTCAACATTACTTTACTCACATACCTTTACTCGGTCCTCACATTTTCTTTGCCTCTCCTGACATGCGGTAAACCAGCACTGCATAGTAGGTTTGCTTGATTTCAAACAGTGGACTCTCTTCTTCTCCACATTTGTTCTATTACTTCACCTCATCCCTCTGAAATCTTCTGTTTTTGACCTCCCACAAGCTTCTCCTGTGTTCTATAGTAGGTGTAGTATACACATGTTCTATGGGCGTAGTAGTCTGTATTCAAATCTGCAAGGACAAAAGGTCGCTATTGTGTCAGAGTTGAACAGTGTAGTCTGTGGGGCAGAGTGGTGTATGAGGGTGTTGAAGGAGAGACAGGGTGTGAAATAGAGATTGATGTGTTCATTTGGAAACAGGTGTTTTGCGGTAGAAGGAGAGGTGTGGTCCGATCCGATTGTTCTGGGCTCAGAGAGTGTGTATCCGTTGCTGGATACGATTGTTGGAAGTTAGCGAATGGTGAAATGCGAATATGCTGTTTTTCTCCATCTGAGTGGTTGAATGGGTTGTCGTACTCTGAGACTGTACTGTGAGAGCCTATTTTTGTGAAAGTCAAGAATAGGAATGACCTCACACTGCAACACAATACCTTACAGGACAGACAGACAGACAGACAGACAGACAGACAGACAGACAGACAGACAGACAGACAGACAGACAGACAGACAGACAGACAGACAGACAGACAGCAAGTCGTTAACATAGCCATACTGATGTTATAAAAAGCCCTGAGACCACCTGGTGAACACCTATTAATCGTCAGGTAGCTGGAGGAGATATTCGCCAGACGTTCGTTAACGGGCCTTTACAAATTAAACATGAGCATGAATTCTTCACAGCTGCGATATAAAAGAACGGGATAATTTTAGAAAGGATCGTTCAACCTGCAAATTTATCTTCCTTCAAATAAAATGTCTCTGTCTTTGCCTGTTAAAACTCTAATCTCTTTAGGAAGTTAAAAGGGAGGCTTTCAGAGGGGTATTCGCTAATGTGAAATGTTTCATGTTTTGCATTTATTTTCATGTAATGGAAAGGGAACATGAGAACTTAATTTGTTTTCCTAACAAAATAGAAGTGACGCAAAATCACTGTACTATGATGCAAATTAATTAAGAATATGGAACAAATTGATTCTTGAGACTAGAGGTGTTTGCATGGCTAATATTTGTTTTCACAACTATGTCCTTAAAGAAAATGAATGCTTAGATGACGCAAATATTTTAAATAATTGCTTTTGTGTGAGTTTGCACGTGTACATGTATGTATGCCAGTGTATACAGTATGTGTGTACTGTAAGCTGTTGCAGCATTCTCCCTATGTTATACTGTTTAAGGGTGTGGTCTAGTACAGTAGGTTTGATTATTCTGCAGTGTGTGGTGCTGAGTGATTTCCCTTGATGTTAACCATTGACCATAAAGGTTAGGGGTCAAAAATCTAGGGTGGTGTGACAAGGTACAGAATGGCAGGCAGGCTCAGGGCAGGCAGACAGGATGGTCAAAACCGGGAAAGCTAGAAAACAGGAACTAGAAAAACGCTGGTAGGCTTGACAATCAAAACAAACTGGCAACAGACAAACAGAGAACACAGATATAGGTACACTTGGAATATTTATACCACTCACCTGGAGGAGGGTAGAGACAAGCACAAAGACAGGTGAAACAGATCCAGGTGTGACAGTCAGACTCCGAATTCACAGAATCGTAATCCTCATATCTGGAAAATTCTTCATCTTCCAAAGTGGAGGATGCTCCTTCCACACTAGCTTCTCTGTCTGCAACATATATTTTTGCCAAACTGATTGATCGTGGTAAGGAGCCACACATGCAAAGCTATTTATTTGTCTGAGACGGCACTCAGCAGTAACAATATTTCTCTGCCATGTTGGAGTCAACAGAAATACGAGATTACATCATAAATATTCCCTTACCTTTGATGATCTTTCATCAGAATGCAGTGCCAGGAATCCCAGTTCTGCAATAAATCATTCGATAATGTACTAGTGTCCAATTAGCTACTTTTGCTAGCACGTTTAGTTCACATGTCCAAAAGCTGGCGCTGAAAAACTTCAAAAAGTTATATTCCAGGCCGAATAAACTGGTCAAACTAAGTAGAGAATCAATATTCAGGATGTTAGTATCATATATATCCAGTTTACTGTTAGCTAGCTACATAATCTTAGCAATTCTTCTTAGCTAGCTACATAGCCGTCCTTGTATCAGAGATAATTGCATAATTATCGTATTTCGTATTTCGTCGCCCTAACGTAGCCTTCACTGCTATTCGCCCAGGAGCTAGCAACGCTAGCTAACGCACACAGATTAGCAATATAATAATAATATATGCCATTTAGCTGACGCTTTTATCCAAAGCGACTTACAGTCATACATCCTACGTATGGGTGGTCCCGGGAATCGAACCCACTACCCTGGCGTTACAAGCGCCATGCTCTACCAACTGAGCCACAGAAGGACCACCTAGCATCACTGTAGTGCTATTCACTCAACTGTACGACTTGATTAGTTCAGTGTTAGCTAGCTACATAGCTGTCTTTGTTTCCAAGATAATTGTGTAGTTTAGTGTGTGTAGCCTTGGAGTGATTATCTTAATTCACTGAGGTTCGCTAGCCAGCTATTTGTCGTCCTTAACGTAGGAGACTCTGCTAGCTAGCCAACAGCTAACAGCTAGCCAACGTCACCACACGTTTACTGATTCGAATTCAATCACCGGTCAGGGAGTATCACATTTTCATTTCATTACAGTACAACGGTTTGATCTGTTTGATCGTAGCTAGCTACATAGCTAGCTACATAGCCGTCTTTGTTTCAAAGATAATTGTGTAGTCTAGACCGATTTCCTAGGTTAGCTAGCCAGCTATTGTCGTTCTTTTAACTCAACGTAACGTAAACAACACTGCTAGCTAGCCAGCTAGCCCCCGAATAGCAGCACTGTAGAAATTATTACACTCAACGGAACGACTTGATTAGTGTAGTGCCAACAACGCAGCTACTGCCAGCTAGCCTACTTTAGCAGTACTGTATCATTTTAATCATTTTAGTCAATAAGATTCTTGCTACGTAAGCTTAACTTTCTGAACATTCGAGACGTGTAGTCCACTTGTCATTCCAATTTCCTTGCATTAGCGTAGCCTTTTCTGTAGCCTGTCAACTATGTGTCTGTCTATCCCTGTTCTCTCCTCTCTGCACAGACCATACAAACGCTCCACACCGCGTGGCCGCGACCACCCTAATCTGGTGGTCCCAGCGCGTACGACCCACGTGGAGTTCCAGGTCTCCGGTAGCCTCTGGAACTGCCGATCTGCGGCCAACAAGGCAGAGTTCATCTCAGCCTATGCCTCCCTCCAGTCCCTTGACTTCTTGGCACTGACGGAAACATGGATCACCACAGATAACACTGCTACTCCTACTGCTCTCTCCTCGTCCGCCCACGTGTTCTCGCACACCCCGAGAGCTTCTGGTCAGCGGGGTGGTGGCACTGGGATCCTCATCTCTCCCAAGTGGTCTTTCTCTCTTTCTCCCCTTACCCATCTGTCTATTGCCTCCTTTGAATTCCATGCTGTCACAGTTACCAGCCCTTTCAAGCTTAACATCCTTATCATTTATCGCCCTCCAGGTTCCCTCGGAGAGTTCATCAATGAGCTTGATGCCTTGATAAGCTCCTTTCCTGAGGACGGCTCACCTCTCACAGTTCTGGGCGACTTTAACCTCCCCACGTCTACCTTTGACTCATTCCTCTCTGCCTCCTTCTTTCCCTCCTCTCCTCTTTTGACCTCACCCTCTCACCTTCCCCCTACTCACAAGGCAGGCAATACGCTTGACCTCATCTTTACTAGATGCTGTTCTTCCACTAACCTCATTGCAACTCCCTCCAAGTCTCCGACCACTACCTTGTATCCTTTTCCCTCTCGCTCTCATCCAACACTTCCCACACTGCCCCTACTCGGATAGTATCGCGCCGTCCCAACCTTCGCTCTCTCTCCCCCGCTACTCTCTCCTCTTCCATCCTATCATCTCTTCCCTCTGCTCAAACTTTCTCCAACCTATCTCCTGATTCTGCCTCCTCAACCCTCCTCTCCTCCCTTTCTGCATCCTTTGACTCTCTATGTCCCCTATCCTCCAGGCCGGCTCGGTCCTCCCCTCCCGCTCTGTGGCTCGACGACTCATTGCGAGCTCACAGAACAGGGCTCCGGGCAGCCGAGCGGAAATGGAGGAAAACTCGCCTCCCTGCGGACCTGGCATCCTTTCACTCCCTCCTCTCTACATTTTCCTCCTCTGTCTCTGCTGCTAAAGCCACTTTCTACCATTCTAAATTCCAAGCATCTGCCTCTAACCCTAGGAAGCTCTTTGCCACCTTCTCCTCCCTCCTGAATCCTCCCCCCTCCTCCCTCTCTGCAGATGACTTCGTCAACCATTTTGAAAAGAAGGTCGATGACATCCGATCCTCGTTTGCTAAGTCAAACGACACCGCTGGTTCTGCTCACACTGCCCTACCCTATGCTCTGACCTCTTTCTCCCCTCTCTCTCCAGATGAAATCTCGCGTCTTGTGACGGCCGGCCGCCCAACAACCTGCCCGCTTGACCCTATCCCCTCCTCTCTTCTCCAGACCATTTCCGGAGACCTTCTCCCTTACCTCACCTCGCTCATCAACTCATCCCTGACCGCTGGCTACGTCCCTCCCGTCTTCAAGAGAGCGAGAGTTGCACCCTTCTGAAAAAACCTACACTCGATCCCTCCGATGTCAACAACTACAGACCAGTATCCCTTCTCTCTTTTCTCTCCAAAACTCTTGAGCGTGCCGTCCTTGGCCAGCTCTACCGCTATCTCTCTCAGAATGACCTTCTTGATCCAAATCAGTCAGGTTTCAAGACTAGTCATTCAACTGAGACTGCTCTTCTCTGTATCACGGAGGCGCTCCGCACTGCTAAAGCTAACTCTCTCTCCTCTGCTCTCATCCTTCTAGACCTATCGGCTGCCTTCGATACTGTGAACCATCAGATCCTCCTCTCCACCCTCTCCGAGTTGGGCATCTCCGGCGCGGCCCACGCTTGGATTGCGTCCTACCTGACAGGTCGCTCCTACCAGGTGGCGTGGCGAGAATCTGTCTCACCACGCCTCACCACTGGTGTCCCCCAGGGCTCTGTTCTAGGCCCTCTCTTATTCTCGCTATACACCAAGTCACTTGGCTCTGTCATAACCTCACATGGTCTCTCCTATCATTGCTATGCAGATGACACACAATTAATCTTCTCCTTTCCCCCTTCTGATGACCAGGTGGCGAATCGCATCTCTGCATGTCTGGCAAACATATCAGTGTGGATGACGGATCACCACCTCAAGCTGAACCTCAGCAAGACGGAGCTCCTCTTCCTCCCGGGGAAGGACTGCCCGTTCCATGATCTCGCCATCACGGTTGACAACTCCATTGTGTCCTCCTCCCAGAGCGCTAAGAACCTTGGCGTGATCCTGGACAACACCCTGACGTTCTCAACTAACATCAAGGCGGTGTCCCGTTCCTGTAGGTTCATGCTCTACAACATCCGCAGAGTACGACCCTGCCTCACACAGGAAGCGGCGCAGGTCCTAATCCAGGCACTTGTCATCTCCCGTCTTGATTACTGCAACTCGCTGTTGGCTGGGCTCCCTGCCTGTGCCATTAAACCCTACAACTCATCCAGAACGCCGCAGCCCGTCTGGTGTTCAACCTTCCCAAGTTCTCTCACGTCACCCCGCTCCTCCGCTCTCTCCACTGGCTTCCAGTTGAAGCTCGCATCCGCTACAAGACCATGGTGCTCGCCACGGAGCTGTGAGGGGAACGGCACCTCAGTACCTCCAGGCTCTGATCAGGCCCTACACCCAAACAAGGGCACTGCGTTCATCCACCTCTGGCCTGCTCGCCTCCCTACCACTGAGGAAGTACAGTTCCCGCTCAGCCCAGTCAAAACTGTTCGCTGCTCTGGCCCCCAATGGTGGAACAAACTCCTCACGACGCCAGGACAGCGGAGTCAATCACCACCTTCCGGAGACACCTGAAACCCCACCTCTTCAAGGAATACCTAGGATAGGGTAAGTAAGGGTAAGTAATCCTTCTCACCCCCCCCCCCCAACAAGATTTAGATGCAAGTGGCTGTTCCACTGGTTGTCATAGGTGTTTGCACCAATTTGTAAGTCGCTCTGGATAAGAGCGTCTGCTAAATGACTTAAATGTAAAAATGTAAATGTAACGTTCGAACCGGAGCATTCATTTTTGTCTACAAAGTAATGGAACGCATGATATCATGAGTAATGCGCGTAACCAGGAACTGGCATTCTGCCAGAATACTGATTCAAATAGCTGCCATCCGGCCCCACATCACACTAGAAGGTTCATTCCACATTCTACTGACTGTTGACATCTAGCGGAAGGCGTAGGAAGTGCGAACAGATCCATATCTTACTGGGATGTGAATAGGCGATGAGTTGAAAATCAACCAGTCCCAGAATTTCCACTTCCTGTTTGGAAGTTTGCCTACCCTATGAGTTCTGTTATACTCACAGACATAATTCAAACAGTTTTAGAAACTTCAGGGTGTTTTCTATCCAATAGCAATAATAATATGCATATATTAGCACCTGGGACAGATTAGGATGCAGTTCACTATGGGCACGCAATTCATCCAAAGTGAAAATGCTGCCCCTATCCCTAAAAAGTTAACATTGGAGTGATAGATGTGCAGATGAGGATGTGCAAGTAGAGATACTGGGGTGAAAAAGAGGAAGAGGGCAAATAATAATATGGGGATGAGGTAGTTGGGTGTGCTATTTCCAGACTGGCTGTGTACAGGCACAGTGATCTGTAAACTTCTCTGACAGCCGATGCTTAAACTTAGAGAGGGAGATATAAGACTCCAGCTTCAGAGATTTTTGTAATTCGTTCCAGTCATTGGCAGCAGAGAACTAGAAGGAAAGTCGGCCAAAGGAAGTGTTAGCTTTGGGGATGACCAGTGAAATATATCTTCTGGTGAGCGTGCTACGGGTGGGTGTTGCTATGGTGACCAGTGAGCTGAGATAAGGCGGGCTTTACCTAGCAAAGACTTATAGATGACCTGGAGCCAGTGGGTTTGGCGAAGGATATGTAGTGAGGTCCAGCATACAGATCACAGTGTTGGGTAGTATATGGGGCTTTGGTGACAAAACAGATGGAACTCAGATAGACTACATCCACTTTGCTGAGTAGAGTGTTGGAAGCTATTTTGTAAATTACATTGCCAAAGTCAAGGATCGGGTTGATAATAAGTTTTACGGTGGTATGTTTGGCAGCATGAGTGAAGGAGGCTTTGTTGTGAAATAGGAAGACGATTCTAGATTTAATTTTGGATTGGAGATGCTTAATGTGAGTCTGGAAGGAGAGTTTACAGTCTAACCAGACACCTAGGTAGTCAGAACCGTCCAGAGTAGTGATGCTAGTCGATAGGGAGGGTGCAGGCAGCAATCGGTTGAAGAGCATGCACTTAATTTTACAAGCAGTTGGAGGACACGGAAGGAGTGTTTTATGGCATTGAAGCTCATTTGGAGGTTTGTTAGCACAGTATCCAAAGAAGGGCCAGATGTATACAGAATGGTGTTGTCTGCATAGAGGTGGATCAGAGAATTACCAGCAGCAAGAATGACATCATTGATATATACAGAGAAAATAGTCGGCCCGAGATTGAACCCTGTGGGACCCCCATAGAGACTGTCAGATGTCCGGACGACAGGTCCTCCGATTTAACACACCGAAATCTATATGAGAAGTAGTTGGTGAACCAGGCGAGACAGTCAGTTGAGAAGCCAAGGCTATTGAGTCTGCAGATAAAAATGCAGTGATTGACAGAGTCGAAAGCCTTGGCCAGGTCGATGAAGACGGCTGCCCAGTACTGTCTTTTATCGATGGCGGCTATGATATCATTTAGGAGCTTGAGCGTGGCTGAGGTGCACCCATGACCAGCTCAGAAACCAGATTGCATAGTGGAGAAGGTACGGTTTAATTCAAAATGGTGGGGGATCTGTTGGTTAACTTGGATTTTGAAGATTTTAGAAGGGCAGGGCAGGATGGATATAGGTCTATAACAGTTTGGGTCTAGTGTCTCCCCTTTCGAAGAGAAGGATGACCACGGCAGCTTTCCAATCTTTGGGGATCTCAGATGATACGAAAGAGAGGTTGAATAGGCTAGTAATAGGGGTTGCAACAATTTTGGCAGATAATTTTAGAAAGAGATGGTCCAGATTGTCTAGCCCAGCTGATTTGTAGGGATCCAGATTTTGCAGCTGTTTCAGAATATCAGCTGTCTGGATTGGGTGAAGGAGAAGCAGGGGGGCTTGGGTAAGTTACTGCAGGGGGTGCCTAGATTTTAACCGGGGTAGGGGTAGCCAGGTGGAAAGCATGAGGCGCAGGTGTGCGTAATAATGAGTTAACTGGCATCAAGAGTGCCAGAGAGGAGGACCGGGAGTTGACGTGACAATTGTAAATACAAACCTTATTTATGTTTATTTAGTTTCCCTTTCGCACATCATTACAACACTGTATACAGACATTATGTAAGGACGGACGCCGGGTATGAGAAGCAGGTACGGGGAGTCAAACATTTAATAGGAACAGACATGTAAACGAACAGAAAAAGCATCAGCACACGGGTATACAAGGACATATGAAATAGGGTGCAGGCCAGGCAGCAGGCTGTCAGCGTAGTGGAGTCTGCCACTAGCACAGTCAGTGTAGTCAGCTCAGCTATCACCATTGAGACTGTGTCTGTGCCTCGACCTAGGTTGGGCAAAACTAAACATGGCGGTGTTCGCCTTAGCAATCTCACTAGGATAAAGACCACCTCCATTCCTGTCATTATTGAAAGAGATCATGATACCTCACATCTCAAAATAGGGCTACTTAATGTTAGATCCCTTACTTCAAAGGCAATTATAGTCAATGAACTAATCACTGATCATAATCTTGATATGATTCGCCTGACTGAAACATGGCTTAAGCTTGATGAATTTACTGTGTTAAATGAGGCCTCACCTCCTGGCTACACTAGTGACCATATCCCCCGTGCATCCCGCAAAGGTGGAGGTGTTGCTAACATTTACGATAGCAAATTTCAATTTACAAAAAAAAAATGAAGTTTTCGTCTTTTGAGCTTCTAGTCATGAAATCTATGCAGCCTACTCAATCACTTTTTATAGCTACTGTTTACAGGCCTCCTGGGCCATATACAGCGTTCCTCATTGAGATCCCTGAATTCCTATCGGACCTTGTAGTCATAGCAGATAATATTCTAATCTTTGGTGACTTTAATATTCACATGGAAAAGTCCACAGACCCACTCCAAAAGTCCACAGACCCACTCCATCATCGACTCAGTGGGTTTTGTCCAACATGTCTCTGGACCCACTCACTGTCACAGTCATACTCTGGACCTAGTTTTGTCCCATGGAATAAATGTTGTGGATCTTAATGTTTTTCCTCATAATTCTGGACTATCGGACCACCATTTTATTATGTTTGCAATTGCAAAAAATAATCTGCTCAGACCCCAACCAAGGAACATCAAAAGTTGTGCTATAAATTCACAGACAACACAAAGATTCCTTGATGTCCTTCCAGATTCCCTCTGTCTACCCAAGGACGCCAGAGGACAAAAATCAGTTAACCACCTAACTGAGGAACTCAATTTAACCTTGCGCAATACCCTAGATGCAGTTGCACCCCTAAAAACTAAAAACATTTCTCATAATTAACTAGCTCCCTGGTACACAGAAAATACCCGAGCTCTGAAGCAAGCTTCCAGAAAATTGGAACGGAAATGGCGCCACACCAAACTGGAAGTCTTCCGACTAGCTTGGAAAGACAGTACCGTGCAGTACCGAAGAGCCCTTACTGCTGCTCGATCATCCTATTTTTCTAACTTGATTGAGGAAAATAAGAACAATCCGAAATTCCTTTTTGATACTGTAGCAAAGCTAACTAAAAAGCAGCATTCCCCAAGAGAGGATGGCGTTCACTTCAGCAGTGATAAATTCATGAACTTCTTTGAGGAAAAGATTATGATTATTAGAAACCAAATTACGGACTCCTCTTTAAATCTGCGTATTCCTTCAAAGCTCAGTTGTCCCGAGTCTGCACAACTCTGCCAGGACCTAGGATCAAGAGAGACGCTCAAGTGTTTTAGTACTATATCTCTTGACACAATGATGAAAATAATTATGTCCTCTTCAAGCTGCATACTGGACCCTATTCCAACTAAACTACTGAAAGAGCTGCTTCTTGTGCTTGGCCCTCTTATGTTGAACATAATAAACGGCTCTCTATCCACCGGATATGTACCAAACTCACTAAAAGTGGCAGTAATAAAGCCTCTCTTGAAAAAGCCAAACCTTGACCCAGAAAATATAAAAAAATATCGGCCTATATCGAATCTTCCATTCCTCTCAACATTTTTAGAAAAGGCTGTTGCGCAGCAACTCACTGCCTTCCTGAAGACAAACAATGTATACGAAATGCTTCAGTCTGGTTTTAGACCCCATCATAGCACTGAGACTGCACTTGTGAAGGTGGTAAATGACATTTTAATGGCATCGGACCGAGGCTCTGCATCTGTCCTCGTGCTCTTGGACTTTAGTGCCATCGATCACCACATTCTTTTGGAGAGATTGGAAACCCAAATTGGTCTACACGGACAAGATATGGCCTGGTTTAGATCTTATCTGTCAGAAAGATATCAGTTTGTCTCTGTGAATGGTTTGTCCTCTGACAAATCAACTGTACATTTCGGTGTTCCTCAAGGTTCCGTTTTAGGACCACTATTGTTTTCACTATATATTTCACCTCTTGGGGATGTTATTCGAAAACATAATGTTAACTTTCACTGCTATGCGGATGACACACAGCTGTACATTTCAATGAAACATGGTGAAGCCCCAAAATTGCCCTTGCTAGAAGCATGTGTTTCAGACATAAGGAAGTGGATGGCTGCAAACTTTCTACTTTTAAATTCGGACCAAACAGAGATGCTTGTTCTAGGTACCAAGAAACAAAGAGATCTTCTGTTGAATCTGACAATTAATCTTAATGGTTATACAGTCGTCTCAAATAAGACTGTGAAGGACCTCGTCGTTACTCTGGACCCTGATCTCTCTTTTGAAGAACATATCAAGACCATTTCAAGGACAGCTTTTTTCCATCTACGTAACATTGCACAAATCAGAAACTTTCTGTCCAGAAATGATGCAGAAAAATTCATCCATGCTTTTGTCACTTCTAGGTTAGACTACTGCAATGCTCTACTTTCCGGCTACCCGGATAAAGCACTAAATAAACTTCAGTTGGTGCTAAATACGGCTGCTAGAATCCTGACTAGAACCAAAAAAATGTATCATATTACTCCAGTGCTAGCCTCCTTACACTGGCTTCCTGTCAAAGCAAGGGCTGATTTCAAGGTTTTACTGCTAACCTACAAAGCATTACACGGGCTTGCTCCTACCTATCTCTCTGATTTGGTCCTGCCGTAAATACCTACACGTACGCTACGGTCACAAGACGCAGGCCTCCTAATTGTCCCTAGAATTTCTAAGCAAACAGCTAGAGGCAGGGCTTTCTCCTATAGAGCTCCATTTTTATGGAACGGTCTGCCTACCCATGTCAGAGACGCAAACTCGGTCTCAACCTTTAAGTCTTTACTGAAGACTCATCTCTTCAGTGGGTCATATTATTGAGTGTAGTCTGGCCCAGGAGTGGGAGGGTGAACGGAAAGGCTCTGGAGCAACGAACCGCCCTTGCTGTCTCTGCCTGGCCGGTTCCCCTCTTTTCACTGGGATTCTCTGCCTCTAACCCTATTACAGGGGCTGAGTCACTGGCTTACTGGGGCTCTCTTATGCCGTCCCTGGAAGGGGTGCATCACCTGAGTGGGTTGATTCACTGATGTGGTCATCCTGTCTGGGTTGGCGCCCCCCCTTAGGTTGTGCCATGGCGGAGATCTTTGTGGGCTATACTCAGCCTTGTCTCAGGATGGTAAGTTGGTGGTTGAAGATATCCCTCTAGTGGTGTGGGGGCTGTGCTTTGGCAAAGTGGGTGGGGTTATATCCTTCCTGTTTGGCCCTGTCCGGGGGTGTCCTCGGATGGGGCCACAGTGTCCCCTGACCCTGGGACCATGCCCCAGGACTACCTGATATGATGACTCCTTGCTGTCCCCAGTCCACCTGGCCGTGCTGCTGCTCCAGTTTCAACTGACCTGAGCCCTAGGACCATGCCCCAGGACTACCTGACATGATGACTCCTTGCTGTCCCCAGTCCACCTGGCCGTGCTGCTGCTCCAGTTTCAACTGTTCTGCCTTATTATTATTCGACCATGCTGGTCATTTATGAACATTTGAACATCTTGGCCATGTTCTGTTATAATCTCTCCACGGCACAGCCAGAAGAGGACTGGCCACCCCACATAGCCTGGATCCTCTCTAGGTTTCTTCCTAGGTTTTGGCCTTTCTAGGGAGTTTTTCCTAGCCACCGTGCTTCTACACCTGCATTGCTTGCTGTTTGGGGTTTTAGGCTGGGTTTCTGTACAGCACTTTGAGATATCAGCTGATGTACGAAGGGCTATATAAATATGTTTGATTGATTGATTGATATGAACATTAATGCAGAAGCAGGGAACAGAGCGGGGAACCAGACAGATATAAGGAAGGTAATGACAGAGGTGATTGAGTCCAGGTAATGGCAGGAGTGCGCAATGCTGGGGAGCCTGGCACCCTTGAGCGACAGGGGGAAGAACGGGAGCAGGCGTGACACATAATATAAAGTCCCTTAATAAAGCCCCTTAAATTGAATTGAAGACTGGAGGAAGTATGAGAGAACAAGACGGAGACAGAAGACGGCATAGAGATGAATGTAGATGAATGGAGATGAAAACATATGGGGCGGAGCACAATTGGCCCAGCATCGTCTGGGTTGGCGAAGGGTTTGGCCGGGGTAGTCCTTCATTGTAAATTTGTTTTTATCTGACTTGCCAAGATAAATAAAGGTAAAATTACAAACGAAAAAAAAAATGTGCTGGTGCGCTCGAATGGGTAAAAAGTATAAGGTTGAAAACAAATTGAGATGGGAGAGAAAGAATGGAAGCAGCATGTGTATGATGTTTATTTTATCTGGTGTGGCAGGTGTGCTGGGTCGTTGTCTAACCTTCCTGTGCTGCGGTGCGGTCTGCTAGCCACGTCCTGGCTGGGGAGGGAGGAGATAAGGGGAGTAATGATGCTGGCCAGGAATAACTGGGACCGCCGTGGGAGACGCCGTACAGACACGAGACAACAGACTCTATCCATCCATCCATCCATCCAGCCACCCCCTTGCTCTTTCTCTCTCCCTCTCTCTCTCCCTCTCCCTCTTGTGCTCTCTCTCTCTCTCTCCCTCTCCCTCTCCCTCTCTTGCTCTCTCTCTCCCTCTCCCTCTCGTGCTCTCTCTCTCTCTCTTGTTCTCTCTCTCTCCCTCCCTCTCTCCCTTTGTCTCAGAACATACATTAGACGGTTTATCACCTCCCTGCTGGTATTGTCTGTTTATATAGACTGTTTGCTTGGGGGAAATATGTTTGGCTGATTTCCCACTGAGCTAAGGACACAGGATCCTCTGTGTGTTGTTATCATACAACTGAAACCTATAGAAGTCAGAAAAATAGATAACTGTTAAAGGTTGGAAGCATGACATCAGACTTTACAGCAGAGAGGCCCTGAGAGAAAGGATAGTTGACTGACTGCAATATTGTGGAAACTATTACAGGTGTTCTCATATATTTCTTCCCTGTCCTAAAATGAGTTGCTTCAGGCATATCTAAAAGGTTCTGGTAAAACATATTGGTGCAAAGGCCTGAAGCTGGTATTTACCCTGTGTGTCAGACAGCCTTGTGTATAAATGAGGGTTGATATTGGCAGCAGTGGCTGTGGTATTGGGTTGCTGATTAAGAGTAAAAACAATGCTTAATAAAGCTACACTAAGATTATACCCTGATGGAATGTAATCAGCAGATCATGAATACTATATGGTCTGTTATTATTCTGTAAATAAATAGAAAATGCATCATATCCCTACTCTATGCAACATGGAATGAGTCACCCTATAGCTGACGTTACTCATCATTCTGATGATATTTATATTGTTTTTTTCATTCCTTTTTAATTGATCTTTGAGGGTTTGTGTGATGTGTTTATTTTTAAACAAGGCTTTGGGGAATAGTATACACACACACAAACACACACACACACACACCACAAGTCACTTTGTAAACTGACGATATACAGTTGAAGTCAGAAGTTTACATACACCTCAGCCAAATACATTTAAACTCTGTTTTTCATAATACCTGACATTTAATCGTAGTAAAAATTCCCTGTCTTAGGTCAGTTAGGATCACCACTTTATTTTAAGAATGTGAAATGTCAGAATAATAGTAGAAAAAAATATTTATTTCAGCTTTCATTTATTTCATCACATTCCCAGGGGGTCAGAAGTTTACATACACTTTAAATAGCTTAACTTGGGTCAAATGTTTTGGGTAGCCTTCCACAAGCTTCCCACAATAAGTTGGGTGAATTTTGTCTCATTCCTCCTGACAGAGCTGGTGTAACTGAGTTAGGTTTGTAGCCCTCCTTGCTCGCTCACGCTTTTTCAGTTCTGCCCACAAATCTTCTACGGGATTGAGGTCAGGACTTTGTGATGGCCACTCCAATACCTTGACTTTGTTGCCATTTTGCCACAACTTTGGAAGTATGATCGGGGTCATTGCCCATTTGGAATACCCCTTTGTGACCAAGCTTTAACTTCCTGACTGATGTCTTGAGATGTTGCTTCAATGTATCCACGTAATTTTCCCTACTCATGACTATTTTGTGAAGTGCACCTGTCCCTCCTTCAGCATAGCACCTCAACAACATGATGCTGCCACCCCCGTGCTTCACGGTTGGGATGGTTTTCTTCGGCTTGCAAGACTCTCCAAACATAAAAATGGCCAAACAGTTCTATTTTGTTTCATCAGACCAGAGGAAAATTCTCCAAAAAGTACCATCTTTGTCCCCATGTGCACTTGCAAACCATAGTCTGACTTTTTTATGGCGGTTTTGGAGCAGTGGCTTCTTTCTTGCTGAGCGGCCTTTCAGGTTATTTCGATATAGGACTCGTTTACTGTGGATATAAATACTTTTGTACCTGTTTCCTCCATCTTCACAAGGTCCTTTGCTGTTGTTCTGGGAGTGATTTTCACTTTTCGCACCAAAGTACGTTCATCTCTAGAAGACAGAATGCATCTCCTTCCTGAGCGGTATGATGGCTGTGTGGTCCCATGGTGTTTATGCTTGCGTACTATTGCGTACTACTTGTACAGATGAGCATGGTACCTTCAGGCATTTTGAAATTGCTCCCAAGGATGAACCAACTTGTGGAGGTCAGCATTTTTTTTATGTGGTCTTGGCTGATTTCTTTTGATTTTCCCATGATGTCAAGCAAAGAGGCACTGAGTTTGAAGGTAGGCCTTGAAATACATCCACAGGTACACTTCCAAATTATGTCAATTAGCCTATCAGAAGCTTCTAAAGCAATGACATCATTTTCTAAAATTGTCGAAGCTGTTTAAAGGCACAATCAACTTAGTGTTTCTAAACTTCTGACCCCTGGAATTGCGATACAGTGAATTATAAGTGAAATATTCTGTTTGTAACAATTGTTGGGAAAATGACTTGTGTCATACAAGAAGTAGATGTTCTACTTGACCCAAGCTATAGTTTGTTGACAAGGAATTTGTGGAGTGGTTGAAAGGGTATTAATGACTAAAACCTATGTGTATGTAAACTTCCGACTAAAATAAACGCAATCTTTCGACAACTGTACAAACTGTATGAGTGCAGAACAGTACATGCTAAACCATCCTTAAGGTCACTTTACATTACAGTTTTATACTAGCTTTTTGGTTTCACAACTCTTTGTACAAAACTTAAAACAGATAATCAAAACATTTACATTTACATTTAAGTCATCTAGCAGACGCTCTTATCCAGAGCGACTTACAAATTGGTGCATTCACCTTATGACATCCAGTGGAACAGCCACTTTACAATAGTGCATCTAAATCATTTAAGGGGGGTGAGAAGGATTACTTTATCCTATCCTAGGAGTTTAAAAAAAAACTTTAAACTCATTTTAAATTGACTGTTTGGTAAACCTATATATTTTAAACTGCTTTGTCTATTGCAGATTTTGAGAACTATTTACTGTAGTTTGATGGAAATCATCAAACCATTATGTAGAAATTATGTTGAACATGATTATAAATCATGTATCAATCTGACTCCATTATCATGTGAATAAATGCAACAGTCCTAGAGGATCTAGTCAAGGTAGCTAGCTTTACATCACCTCTCACTGTGACTATAATCAACATGTGTCTAACTATGTCACCTACTGTACAATGAAATACATCACCTACTGTACAATGAAATACATCACCTACTGTACAATAAAATGCATCACCTCCTGTACAATAAAATATATCACCTACTGTACAATAAAATATATACCACCTACTGTACAATAGAATACATCACCTCCTGTACAATAAAATATATCACCTACTGTACAATAAAATATATATCACCTACTGTACAATAAAATATATCACCTACTGTACAGTAAAATACATCACTTACTGTACAATAAAATATATATCACCTACTGTACAATAAAATACATCACCTCCTGTACAATAAAATAGATCACCTCCTGTACAATAAAATATATCACCTACTGTACAATAAAATATATCACCTACTGTACAATAAAATATATCACCTACTGTACAATAAAATACATCACCTCCTGTACAATAAAATAGATCACCTACTGTACAATAAAATATATATCACCTACTGTACAATAAAATGCATCACCTCCTGTACAATAAAATACAACACCTACTGTACAATAAAATATATCACCTACTGTACAATAAAATACATCACCTACTGTACAATAAAATATATATCACCTACTGTACAATAAAATACATCACCTACTGTACAATAAAATACATCACCTACTGTACAATAAAATACATCACCTCCTGTACAATAAAATATATCACCTACTGTACAATAAAATATATACCACCTACTGTACAATAAAATACATCACCTACTGTACAATAAAATATATATCACCTCCTGTACAATAAAATATATCACCTACTGTACAATAAAATACATCACTTACTGTACAATAAAATATATATCACCTACTGTACAATAAAATACATCACCTCCTGTACAATAAAATAGATCACCTCCTGTACAATAAAATATATCACCTACTGTACAATAAAATATATCACCTACTGTACAATAAAATACATCACATACTGTACAATAAAATATATATCACCTACTGTACAATAAAATGCATCACCTCCTGTACAATAAAATACATCACCTACTGTACAATAAAATATATATCACCTACTGTACAATAAAATACATCACCTCCTGTACAATAAAATACATCACCTCCTGTACAATAAAATAGATCACCTCCTGTACAATAAAATATATCACCTACTGTACAATAAAATATATCACCTACTGTACAATAAAATACATCACATACTGTACAATAAAATATATATCACCTACTGTACAATAAAATGCATCACCTCCTGTACAATAAAATACATCACCTACTGTACAATAAAATATATATCACCTACTGTACAATAAAATACATCACCTACTGTACAATAAAATATATATCACCTACTGTACAATAAAATACATCACCTACTGTACAATAAAATATATACCACCTACTGTACAATAAAATACATCACCTACTGTACAATAAAATATATATCACCTCCTGTACAATAAAATATATCACCTACTGTACAATAAAATACATCACTTACTGTACAATAAAATATATATCACCTACTGTACAATAAAATACATCACCTCCTGTACAATAAAATAGATCACCTCCTGTACAATAAAATATATCACCTACTGTACAATAAAATATATCACCTACTGTACAATAAAATACATCACCTACTGTACAATAAAATATATATCACCTACTGTACAATAAAATACATCACCTCCTGTACAATAAAATATATATCACCTACTGTACAATAAAATATATCACCTACTGTACAATAAAATACATCACATACTGTACAATAAAATATATATCACCTACTGTACAATAAAATGCATCACCTCCTGTACAATAAAATACATCACCTACTGTACAATAAAATATATATCACCTACTGTACAATAAAATACATCACCTCCTGTACAATAAAATACATCACCTACTGTACAATAAAATATATATCACCTACTGTACAATAAAACATATATCACCTACTGTACAATAAAATACATCACCTCCTGTACAATAAAATATATATCACCTACTGTACAATAAAACATATATCACCTACTGTACAATAAAATACATCACCTACTGTACAATAAAATGCATCACCTACTGTACAATAAAATATATATCACCTACTGTACAATAAAATATATCACCTACTGTACAATAAAATACATCACCTCCTGTACAATAAAATGCATCACCTACTGTACAATAAAAATATATCACCTCCTGTACAATAAAATATATCACCTACTGTACAATAAAATACATCACTTACTGTACAATAAAATATATATCACCTACTGTACAATAAAATACATCACCTCCTGTACAATAAAATATATCACCTACTGTACAATAAAATATTTATCACCTACTGTACAATAAAATACATCACCTACTGTACAATAAAATATATATCACCTACTGTACAATAAAATACATCACCTCCTGTACAATAAAATATATATCACCTACTGTACAATAAAATATATCACCTACTGTACAATAAAATACATCACATACTGTACAATACAAAAATATATATCACCTACTGTACAATAAAATGCATCACCTCCTGTACAATAAAATACATCACCTACTGTACAATAAAATATATATCACCTACTGTACAATAAAATACATCACCTCCTGTACAATAAAATACATCACCTACTGTACAATAAAATATATATCACCTACTGTACAATAAAACATATATCACCTACTGTACAATAAAATACATCACCTCCTGTACAATAAAATATATATCACCTACTGTACAATAAAACATATATCACCTACTGTACAATAAAATACATCACCTACTGTACAATAAAATACATCACCTACTGTACAATAAAATATATCACCTACTGTACAATAAAATACATCACCTACTGTACAATAAAATATATCACCTACTGTACAATAAAACACATCACCTACTGTACAATAAAATATATCACCTACTGTACAATAAAATACATCACCTACTGTACAATAAAATATATCACCTACTGTACAATAAAACACATCACCTACTGTACAATAAAACACATCACCTACTGTACAATAAAATACATCACCTACTGTACAATAAAATACATCACCTACTGTACAATAAAATATATCACATGTGTAGTTCTTTATGAACTCTTGAAACAATCCAAACATGACAATTTAGTTCACACAGTGACATTAATTTAGTCAATTTTACATTTGCATCAGAATTCACACCAACGTGTCCATGCTCCCAGGGTTCTGTAGGAACATCCCTCCCCGGAGAAAACCACAGATAAATTGTTTTTGACCCCTGTGCTTGCCCACAAATGGACAGCCATCCAAACACTTTCATAAACTGTGAGTGAGTCATCACACTGGGCCTCAGTGCCTGCAAGTCACCAGTTGTGAGTAACACCTTCTCTTATTCTTCCACTGCACTACATACAATGATAATATATGTTTGTAAAGTACAAACATATAAACTATGACATTTTCTGTAATGTAATATTATAATGATGAATATTATGATATTACTTCACAGTATTTGTTGTTTCTAATCTGATGTTCAGATCAGAGATGTACTGTAGGTAACAAATGCATCCCTTACACTCTTAGAAAGGTGTTCTACGGCTGTAGAACCATCTGTTGTGGGTTCCATGTAGAACCATCTGTGTAAAGGGTTCTACATTGAATTCAAAAGGGTTCTACCTGGATCCCAAAAGAGTTCTTCCTGGAACCAGAAAGGGTTCTCCTATGGGGACAGCCGAAGCCCTTTTAGGTTCTAGGTAGCACCTTTGTTTCTACGAGTGTATGCAGAGCACAAAGTGACAACAGTGGGCCATTTTCATGTGTGACCCCAGTGGGAATGCAACCCACAACTCTGGTGTTGTTAGTGCCATGCTCTTACTAACTGAACCACACAGGACCACTACGATACATAGTAGAACACAATACATTATTACAATACAGGTGGAAGGCGTGTGATTGCCATCCCTATCAGCGTACAACCCTCCTGTGATTTGGATGAGAACCTATGGCCAACTGCTCGAGACAGGCTTGATGCAAACTAGTGCTAAAACTTCTGTTTCTATCATTTGTTCCATTCGATTAAAGTAATGATATCTGAACAATACACAAATTGTTGGGCATCAATGATTGTGAAAGATGTCTTCAAGGATCACAGCTTTAATCACAGGTGGGATAGAAGTTATGAACATTTGATGTTCAGTAAATGTGTATGGGTAGGTCAACTGTGTTGCCTAATGTGAAAGCAGTGCAATGTACTGTAATTTACAGTAATGTAGCATATTACATTCACAGGGCAATTTCGAAAGACATATTTTTGCCATTAGATTAAGTGGTTGTTGAAACAATTACATGAGAAGATATCATCATGTTGTGTTTGGTGTATTGAATAGACTTATACAGTCTCCGCCAACTCGGGACATTGACTTTACATTTCAGTCACTGTAACCCTGCATTTCTGTGATGTGTATTGAATAGACTTATACAGTCTCCGCCAACTCGGGACATTGACTTTACATTTCAGTCACTGTAACCCTGCATTTCTGTGATGTGGATTGAATAGAGCCATACATCAATGTTCTCATACTATTTCACAGTGAACGTATATTTTGGATCAATGATTGTGTGGTGAAAGATGTCTCCATACAAATTTAGTATCAGAGTTTAAGGTTTTGAAAATAAGACTTCCTGTGTTGCAGGTGTTACCAGTTAGGAGTTTTGTACTAATAGTTTTGATAATTCACCACAATTGTGATAATAGCACCAAAGTGAGATAAAAACAGTATTGAGGGAAACACAGTTATGGTGTCCTCTCTGAGTAACTGACTGTCTGACTGGCTGAGTGAGTGAATGCTGTTCACCCTGGTAGCATTGCCATCGGGTGCTTAAATAAATCAGCTACAGAGAAATATAAAAACTAGTGTAGCTTCCCTCGCTTTCTTTCCCCGTCCCTCTCTACATCCATCCCTCTACATCCATCCCTCTCTACATCCATCTCTCTCTACATCCATCTCTCTACATCCATCCCTCTCTACATCCATCTCTCTACATCCATCCCTCTCTACATCCATCTCTCTCTACATCCATCTCTCTACATCCATCCCTCTCTACATCCATCTCTCTCTACATCCATCTCTCTACATCCATCCCTCTCTACATCCATCTCTTTCTACATCCATCCCTCTACATCCATCTCTCTCTACATCCATCTCTCTACATCCATCCCTCTCTACATCCATCTCTCTCTACATCCATCTCTCTCTACATCCATCTCTCTCTACATCCATCTCTCTCTACATCCATCCCTCTCTACATCCATCTCTTTCTACATCCATCCCTCTACATCCATCTCTCTCTACATCCATCTCTCTACATCCATCCCTCTCTACATCCATCTCTCTCTACATCCATCTCTCTCTACATCCATCCCTCTACATCCATCTCTCTCTACATCCATCCCTCTACATCCATCCCTCTCTCCATCTCTCTCTCCCTCCATCCATCTCTCTCTACATCCTTCTCTCTACATCCATCCCTCTACATCCATCTCTCTCTACATCCATCCCTCTACATCCATCCCTCTCTCCATCCCTCTCTCCCTCCATCCCTCTACATTCATCTCTCTCTACGTCCATCCCTCTACATCCATCTCTCTCTACATCCATCCCTCTCTCCCTCCATCCCTCTCCATCTCTCTCTCCTCCATCCCTCTACATCCATCTCTCTGTACATCTCTCTCTACATCCATCCCTCTCTACATCCATCTCTCTCTACATCTCTCTCCCACCATCCCTCTACATCCATCTCTCTCTACATCCATCCCTCTACATCCATCTCTCTCTACATCCATCGGTCTACATCCATCCCTCTCTCCATCTCTCTCTCCCTCCATCCATCTCTCTCTACATCCTTCTCTCTACATCCATCCCTCTACATCCATCTCTCTCTACATCCATCCCTCTACATCCATCCCTCTCTCCATCTCTCTCTCCCTCCATCCATCTCTCTCTACATCCTTCTCTCTACATCCATCCCTCTACATCCATCTCTCTCTACATCCATCCCTCTACATCCATCCCTCTCTCCATCCCTCTCTCCCTCCATCCCTCTACATTCATCTCTCTCTACGTCCATCCCTCTACATCCATCTCTCTCTACATCCATCCCTCTCTCCCTCCATCCCTCTCCATCTCTCTCTCCCCCATCCCTCTACATCCATCTCTCTGTGCATCTCTCTCTCCCTCCATCCCTCTACATCCATCTCTCTCTACATCTCTCTCTCCCTCCATCCCTCTACATCCATTTCTCTCTACATTCTTCTCTCTCCCTCCATCCCTCTACATCCATCCCTCTACATCCATCTCTCTCTACATCCATCCCTCTCTCCATCCATCTCTCTCTACATCCATCTCTCTCTACATCCATCCCTCTCTCCATCCATCTCTCTCTACATCCATCCCTCTACATCTCTCTCTACATCCATCCCTCTCTACATCCATCTCTCTCTACATCCATCTCTCTCTACATCCATCCCTCTCTACATCCATCTCTCTCTGCATCTCTCTCTACATCCATCTCTCTCTACATCCATCTCTCTCTACATCCATCTCTCTCTACATCCATCCCTCTCTCCCTCCATCCCTCTACATCCATCTCTCTCTAAATCCATCCCTCTACATCCATCTCTCTCTACATCCATCCCTCTACATCCATCTCTCTCTCCCTCCATTCATCTCTCTCTACATCTATCCCTCTACATCCATCCCTCTCTTCATCTCTCTCTCCCCCATCCCTCTACATCATCCCGCTCTCCCTCCATCCCTCTCTCCCTCCGTCCCTCTCCGTCCCTCTCTCCCTCCGTCCCTCTCCCTCCGTCCCTCTCCCCCTCCGTCCCTCTCTCCCTCAGTCCCTCTCCCTCCGTCCCTCTCCGTCCCTCTCCCTCCGTCCCTCTCCCCGTCCGTCCCTCTCCCCCTCCGTCCCTCTCTCCCTCCGTCCCTCTCTCCCTCCGTCCCTCTCCCCCCTCCGTCCCTCCGTCCCTCTCCCCCTCCGTCCCTCTCCCCCTCCGTCCCTCTCCCCCTCCCCGTCCCTCCTCCCCCTCCGTCCCTCTCTCCCTCCGTCCCCTTCTCCCTCTCCCCCTCCGTCCCTCTCCCCCTCCTTCCCTCACTACCTCCTCCAGTATTGCTCTTCTCTTCTTTTGATGTGTAATTCACAGGATTTCGCTCTCGGAACTTTCATTCTATTGCAAGACCTTCTCTACATACACACACGCACGCACGCATGCACACACACACGCACACACACACACACACACACACACACACACACACACACACACACACACACACACACACACACACACACACACACACACATTTGTATTCGCCC
Source organism: Oncorhynchus keta (assembly GCF_023373465.1). Lineage (NCBI taxonomy): Eukaryota > Metazoa > Chordata > Actinopteri > Salmoniformes > Salmonidae > Oncorhynchus > Oncorhynchus keta. Next base: position 71,020,881 of record NC_068424.1, read on the forward strand.
CATTGTTAACATTTCCAGCAGCTCCACAGGATCAATTCTAATTAAATATCAAATTGCTAGTTCTACTTGCTCTACTCCTCCTCAGCTCAGCTCTGGGTCCTGAGCCCTCTCAGTTCAACTCTGGATCCTGAGCCCTCTCAGCTCAGCTCTGGGTCCTGAGCCCTCTCAGCTCAGCTCTGGGTCCTGAGCCCTCTCAGCTCAGCTCTGGGTCCTGAGCCCTCTCAGTTCAGCTCTGGGTCCTGAGCCCTCTCAGTTCAGCTCTGGGTCCTGAGCCCTCTCAGTTCAGCTCTGGGTCCTGAGCCCTCTCAGTTCAGCTCTGTGTTCCGGAGTTCCAAATTGAGCAGCTGCTGAAAATCGAAAAAATCAAGAGAAAACTGCAAGACTCAATAGAAGACAAAACAAGCAACAAACCAAAAGACAGGCTTTTGAAAAAGTAACTATTTTTCATAAAATTGTACAGTTATCTTAGCTAGCTGAATTGCTAGCTGAATTGTTTACCTGTTGCTAAGCAGTTGCTAGGGTCTCTCCTAAAATCTAGTTAACAGAAGAAAGGAAGACAAAATAAGGACAAAATAAGGACAGAAGAAAAAGTAAAAGAAAAAAAGGACAACAAAGGGAAACAGCCCTCTAAAGAAACAAGAGACCATAATACAAGAAACAGCACTTCTATTGCAACGTTGTAGCCAACATCACCAGCGTTGCTATGGGAATTGTTTACCCACCAGACATCCAAACAGAGAAAGCTAAGAAAAGTTTCAAAGGTTTGTTGATGGGACAGAACCACGAATGCCTGTTTGCAGATCTTACCAGTTACAAAACAAGAGCAAATTTAATTTTTAATACCAATCGAGGGAACATATGGAAAAAGGTTATTTGCAACCATTTCCCTTTCTCAAAAAAGAGGGGCATCAGCCAAGGATGTCAGATCAGCATTTTTGAAGAAGCTGATCAGAGTAACACATATCAAACAGTAAACTTATATAATAATGGAACTGTATTGATACAAGGCAATGATTCAAGCCTCCAGGCTTTTGAGAATAGGTTTGCTAGCCTAAAAGCAGACACTGACATCATCTCAGAAACTGAGGAAAAAGTCAAGGAGGGAGATGGATAAAAGCAGACCCCAGTGGTCTCTGTGACCCAGCAGGAAGCCCTCAATGTCCCTTTACCTACCTCACCTGCATCAGACAGAGTCAAGGACATGTCCATTTCAATAAGAACACCTGCTATGCAACGTTTCCACAACACCCTCTCTCTAGTCGAAGCAGAGGTCATAGAACTCAGAGAGAACAAGCTTCAAGAGGAGGACACTGTCCAGAAACTAAAAGAAGAGATGAAACAGTTCAGGGAGGAGAGCAGCGCATCTATTGCTAAATTAGAAAGCAGAATGGACAAGCTGAGTCAGACAAATGATGACCTCAGAGACCATCTGAGCACAACAAGAAAGGAGCTCGAACAAAAAGAGAGGTACATTGACAACCTCAACCGGCAGAGAGTCATTGTGTCCTCTGCATCTAGAGAACATGTCCACCAGCTTGGTACAACGCAAGCAGAACCTGAGACCAGCATGGCCTCCACCACACAGCCTGATGACACTGCACCAGCCTACCAGTCTGCTCCAGCCCAGGTCAACCTACCAGCCTCCCAGTCTGCTCCAGCCCAGGTCAACCTACCAGCCTCTCAGTCTGCTCCAGCCCAGGTCAACCTACCAGCCTACCAGTCTGCTCCAGCCCAGGTCAGAATACCAGCCTCCCAGTCTGCTCCAGCCCAGGTCAGAATACCAGCCTCCCAGTCTGCTCCAGCCCAGGTCAACCTACCAGCCTCTCAGTCTCTCATATATATATATATATATATATATATATATATATATATATATATATATATATATATATATATATATATATATATATATATATATATATATAAATATATATAAATAAATAAATATATATATATATATATATATATATATATATATAAATATATATAAATATATATATATAAATATGTATATATATGTATATAAATATATTTATATATATATACATATATATACATATATATATATATATATATATATATATATATATATATATATATATATATGAGATGCATACATGTACACATACACACATACATACATACACATACACGTACACATACATATGCATATATAGTATTTTTCATTCTTTTTTTCGATGTACTTCACTCAAACCAGTGAATATCACTTATTATAAATGAGATCATTAACTATCAGCTCTTGGAATATCCAGGGCCTATACTCTTCACATTTTGGTTATAAAACAACAAATCCAGAATTGATTAAAAACATCAAGGGACAGGACATCATAACCCTACTGGAAACATGGTGTCGTGGAGACATAGATACTCAGTGTCCCTCAGGCTATAGAGAAAGTCAAGGGACAGGACACCATAACCCTACTGGAAACATGGTGTCGTGGAGACATAGATACTCAGTGTCCCTCAGGCTATAGAGAAAGTCAAGGGACAGGACACCATAACCCTACTGGAAACATGGTGTCGTGGAGACATAGATACTCAGTGTCCCTCAGGCTATAGAGAAAGTCAAGGGACAGGACACCATAACCCTACTGGAAACATGGTGTCGTGGAGACATAGATACTCAGTGTCCCTCAGGCTATAGAGAAAGTCAAGGGACAGGACACCATAACCCTACTGGAAACATGGTGTCGTGGAGACATAGATACTCAGTGTCCCTCAGGCTATAGAGAAAGTCAAGGGACAGGACACCATAACCCTACTGGAAACATGGTGTCGTGGAGACATAGATACTCAGTGTCCCTCAGGCTATAGAGAAAGTCAAGGGACAGGACACCATAACCCTACTGGAAACATGGTGTCGTGGAGACATAGATACTCAGTGTCCCTCAGGCTATAGAGAAAGTCAAGGGACAGGACACCATAACCCTACTGGAAACATGGTGTCGTGGAGACATAGATACTCAGTGTCCCTCAGGCTATAGAGAAAGTCAAGGGACAGGACACCATAACCCTACTGGAAACGTGGTGTCGTGGAGACATAGATACTCAGTGTCCCTCAGGCTATAGAGAAAGTTTACTACCATCAATCAAACATAAAAATGTTAAACGGGGCCGAGACTCAGGTGGAGTCATCATTTGGCATAAGCAGGACTTAGCACTGAATGAAATGAAAAAAGGTACCACTCACATTTGGCTAAAACTTAACAAAGGTTCAATATATTGTGACAATGATGTTTACATATGTGCAGCTTATGCTCCTCCTTCAGATTCATCATATTATGATGATCAGTTTTTTGACAATCTCCAGACAGAAATCATTACAATTCAGGCAGAGGGTAAAGTGCTTCTTTGTGGAGATTTCAATGCAAGAACAGGTTCTGAGCCTGACTACACTGATGTGGGAGGTAACCACCACATATTTGGACACCCCTCCTTGTACAGTAGCCCTATTATAAATAATAGAAACAGTCCTGACCAAATACTGAACAAAAATGGAAAAGAGTTAGTACATCTCTGTCGAGCTTTAGGCCTGTACATGCTTAATGGTAGAATCAGAGGGGACTCTTTAGGTCAGTTTACTTACTGCTCAGCTCTTGGGACAAGTGTAATCGATTATGCCATCACTGACATTGACCCCTCCTCCATTAGTACATTCACTGTCAGACCACAGACACCATTGTCAGATCACAGTCAGAAATTAACCGGCAATATTCATTAAAAAAAAACAGCCCAATAAACTTTACAACTTAAACCAATCATACAGATGGGCTCCAAACAGTGCAGAGAAATTCATTGAAACATTGAACTCAAATGAAATGATGAACTCTATACAGTTTTTCAATAACTCACAGTACCAAAACAATAAAGATGGTGTCAATTCAGCTACCCAAAACATCAACTGCATATTCCAAAAAGCAGCATCGAAAGCAAATTTGAGAAAACCAAAGCAATGCAACATCAGAAGCAAAAATCTAAATGTTTCGGACAAATGGTTTGATAATGAATGTAAAACAATTAGAAAACACCTAAGACAAATGTCAAACAAAAAAACATAAGCAGCAAAACAACCCAGAGCTACGATATGAATACTATGAAACTCTGAAACACTATAAACAAACACTGAAATGCAAGAAATTGAATTATACCAACAAGACACTTGATGAAATTGAAAACGCAATTGACCAAAATCAGTTCTGGGACATGTGGAACAATTTAAGCACAACAAAGCCACAAGAATTAGCCATACAAGATGTAGGAATTTGGAAAACTTATTTTGATAATCTATACAAAAACATCCCACAAAATAACTTACAACAAAACCAATTAGAAATTAAAGAAAAATTGAACATCCTTGAATCAGTCATTAAAAACAACCAAAATCCATTAGATTACCCAATAACCCAACAAGAACTAAATGAAAAGCTCAAATCCATTAGATTACCCAATAACCCAACAAGAACTAAATGAAAAGCTCAAATCCATTAGATTACCCAATAACCCAACAAGAACTAAATGAAAAGCTAAAATCCCTTATATTACCCAATAACCCAACAAGAACTAAATGAAAAGCTCAAATCCATTAGATTACCCAATAACCCAACAAGAATTAAATGAAAAGCTCAAATCCATTAGATTACCCAATAACCCAACAAGAACTAAATGAAAAGCTCAAATCCATTAGATGACCCAATAACCCAACAAGAACTAAATGAAAAGCTCAAATCCATTAGATGACCCAATAACCCAACAAGAACTAAATGAAAAGCTCAAATCCATTAGATTACCCAATAACCCAACAAGAATTAAATGAAAAGCTCAAATCCATTAGATGACCCAATAACCCAACAAGAACTAAATGAAAAGCTCAAATCCATTATATTACCCAATAACCCAACAAGAACTAAATGAAAAGCTCAAATCCATTAGATGACCCAATAACCCAACAAGAAATAAATGAAAAGCTAAAATCCATTAGATTACCCAATAACCCAACAAGAACTAAATGAAAAGCTCAAATCCATTAGATGACCCAATAACCCAACAATAACTAAATGAAAAGCTCAAATCCATTAGATGACCCAATAACCCAACAAGAACTAAATGAAAAGCTCAAATCCATTAGATTACCCAATAACCCAACAAGAATTAAATGAAAAGCTCAAATCCATTAGATTACCCAGTAACCCAACAAGAACTAAATGAAAAGCTCAAATCCATTAGATTACCCAGTAACCCAACAAGAACTAAATGAAAAGCTCAAATCCATTAGATTACCCAATAACCCAACAAGAACTAAATGAAAAGCTCAAATCCATTAGATGACCCAATAACCCAACAAGAACTAAATGAAAAGCTCAAATCCATTAGATGACCCAATAACCCAACAAGAACTAAATGAAAAGCTCAAATCCATTAGATGACCCAATAACCCAACAAGAACTAAATGAAAAGCTCAAATCCATTAGATTACCCAATAACCCAACAAGAACTAAATAAAAAGCTCAAATCCATTAGATGACCCAATAACCCAACAAGAACTAAATGAAAAGCTCAAATCCATTATATTACCCAATAACCCAACAAGAACTAAATGAAAAGCTCAAATCCATTAGATGACCCAATAACCCAACAAGAAATAAATGAAAAGCTAAAATCCATTAGATTACCCAATAACCCAACAAGAACTAAATGAAAAGCTCAAATCCATTAGATGACCCAATAACCCAACAAGAACTAAATGAAAAGCTCAAATCCATTAGATGACCCAATAACCCAACAAGAACTAAATGAAAAGCTCAAATCCATTAGATTACCCAATAACCCAACAAGAATTAAATGAAAAGCTCAAATCCATTAGATTACCCAGTAACCCAACAAGAACTAAATGAAAAGCTCAAATCCATTAGATTACCCAGTAACCCAACAAGAACTAAATGAAAAGCTCAAATCCATTAGATTACCCAATAACCCAACAAGAACTAAATGAAAAGCTCAAATCCATTAGATGACCCAATAACCCAACAAGAACTAAATGAAAAGCTCAAATCCATTAGATGACCCAATAACCCAACAAGAACTAAATGAAAAGCTCAAATCCATTAGATGACCCAATAACCCAACAAGAACTAAATGAAAAGCTCAAATCCATTAGATGACCCAATAACCCAACAAGAACTAAATGAAAAGCTCAAATCCATTAGATGACCCAATAACCCAACAAGAACTAAATGAAAAGCTCAAATCCATTAGATGACCCAATAACCCAACAAGAACTAAATGAAAAGCTCAAATCCATTAGATGACCCAATAACCCAACAAGAACTAAATGAAAAGCTCAAATCCATTAGATGACCCAATAACCCAACAAGAACTAAATGAAAAGCTCAAATCCATTAGATTACCCAATAACCCAACAAGAACTAAATGAAAAGCTCAAATCCATTAGATTACCCAATAACCCAACAAGAACTAAATGAAAAGCTCAAATCCATTAGATTACCCAATAACCCAACAAGAACTAAATGAAAAGCTCAAATCCATTAGATTACCCAATAACCCAACAAGAACTAAATGAAAAGATAAAATCCATTAGATGACCCAATAACCCAACAAGAACTAAATGAAAAGCTCAAATCCATTAGATGACCCAATAACCCAACAAGAACTAAATGAAAAGCTCAAATCCATTAGATTACCCAATAACCCAACAAGAACTAAATGAAAAGCTCAAATCCATTAGATGACCCAATAACCCAACAAGAACTAAATGAAAAGCTCAAATCCATTAGATTACCCAATAACCCAACAAGAACTAAATGAAAAGCTCAAATCCATTAGATTACCCAATAACCCAACAAGAAGACCCCAATAATTACAGGGAATTTGCGTCAACAGAACTAAATGAAAAGCTAAAATCTATTAAATCAAGTAAGGCTTGTGGTGTAGACAACATCAGAAATGAAATGCTGAAAAACAGCACACCTGAGTTGCAAAATGCTGTGCTTAAATTGTTCAACATGGTTTTAACTCCTGGCTGCTTCCTGATGTCTGGAACCAGGGGCTCATCTCCCCTATCCACAAAAGTGGAGACAAATCAGACCCCAATAATTACAGGGAATTTGCGTCAACAGTAACTTGGGTAAGATTTTCTGTAGCATTTTGAATTCAAGAATTCAAACCTTTCTTCAAGAAAAAAATGTAATAAGTAAATGTCAAATTGGCTTTCTTCCTAACCATCACACTACTGACCATATATACACCTTACACACACTAATTAATAACGACCATCACACTACTGACCATATATACACCTTACACACACTAATTAATAAACACCACCTCACTACTGACCATACATACACCTTACACACACTAATTAATAAACACCATCGCACTACTGACCATATATACACCTTACACACACTAATTAATAAACACCACCTCACTACTGACCATATATACACCTTACACACACTAATTAATAAACACCATCTCACTACTGACCATATATACACCTTACACACACTAATTAATAAACACCATCTCACTACTGACCATATATACACCTTACACACACTAATTAATAAACACCATCTCACTACTGACCATATATACACCTTACACACTAATTAATAAACACCACCTCACTACTGACCATATATACACCTTACACACTAATTAATAAACACCACCGCACTACTGACCATATATACACCTTACACACACTAAATAATAAACACCATCTCACTACTGACCATATATACACCTTACACACTAATTAATAAACACCATCGCACTACTGACCATATATACACCTCACACACTAATTAATAAACACCATCGCACTACTGACCATATATACACCTTACACACGCTAATTAATAACCACCATCACACTACTGACCATATATACACCTTACACACACTAATTAATAACCACCATCACACTACTGACCATATATACACCTCACACACACTAATTAATAAACACCATCGCACTACTGACCACAACACAGGTATCTTTTGGTTATCACTACGGCAACAGCTTCCAGGAACGACACAATATTTACATCTTACAGTTATTCAGAAAATAAGCAAAAGGAATAGAACAACAATATACACCTTACACACACTAATTAATAAACACGTCCACCAAAAAAAGAGGGCAAAATCCTTGCTTGCTTTATTGAC
>NC_068424.1:71036594-71136499 GCF_023373465.1 Oncorhynchus keta
CAAGACTTGTTGAGAGACAGCACTCACCGTTTCTATATGTCTGTGTCTGTTTCTGCGTCTGTGTCTGTGTCTGTGTCTGTGACTGTGACTGTGTCTGTGTCTGTGTCTGTGTCTGTGACTGTGTCTGTGTCTGTGTCTGTGTCTGTGACTGTGTCTGTGTCTGTGTCTGTGTCTGTGTCTGTGTCTGTGACTGTGTCTGTGACTGTGTCTGTGTCTGTGTCTGCGTCTGTGTCTGTGTCTGTGTCTGTGTCTGTGTCTGTGTCTGTGTCTGTGTCTGTGACTGTACAATTAGTGTTCAAGACTTGTTGAGAGACAGCACTCTCCGTTTCTATATGTCTGTGTCTGTTTCTGCGTCTGTGTCTGTGTCTGTGTCTGTGACTGTGTCTGTGTCTGTGTCTGTGACTGTGTCTGTTTCTGCGTCTGTGTCTGTGTCTGTGACTGTGTCTGTGTCTGTGTCTGTGACTGTACAATTAGTGTTCAAGACTTGTTGAGAGACAGCACTCTCCGTTTCTATATGTCTGTGTCTGTTTCTGCGTCTGTGTCTGTGTCTGTGTCTGTGTCTGTGACTGTGTCTGTGTCTGTGTCTGTGTCTGTGTCTGTGTCTGTGTCTGTGTCTGTGTCTGTGTCTGTGACTGTGTCTGTGTGTGTCTGTGTCTGTGTCTGTGTCTGTGTCTGTGTCTGTGTCTGTGTCTGTGTCTGTGTCTGCGTCTGTGTCTGTGTCTGTGTCTGTGTCTGTGTCTGTGTCTGTGTCTGTGACTGTACAATTAGTGTTCAAGACTTGTTGAGAGACAGCACTCTCCGTTTCTATATGTCTGTGTCTGTTTCTGCGTCTGTGTACCTGACTGTGTCTGTGTCTGTGTCTGTGTCTGTGACTGTGTCTGTGTCTGTGACTGTACAATTAGTGTTCAAGACTTGTTGAGAGACAGCACTCTCCGTTTCTATATGTCTGTGTCTGTTTCTGCGTCTGTGTCTGTGTCTGTGTCTGTGACTGTGTCTGTGTCTGTGACTGTGACTGTGTCTGTGTCTGTGTCTGTGTCTGTGACTGTGTCTGTGTCTGTGACTGTACAATTAGTGTTCAAGACTTGTTGAGAGACAGCACTCTCCGTTTCTATATGTCTGTGTCTGTTTCTGCGTCTGTGTACCTGACTGTGTCTGTGTCTGTGACTGTGTCTGTGACTGTGACTGTGTCTGTGTCTGTGTCTGTGTCTGTGTCTGTGTCTGTGAATGTGACTGTGTCTGTGACTGTGTCTGTGTCTGTGTCTGTGTCTGTGACTGTGTCTGTGTCTGTGACTGTGACTGTGTCTGTGTCTGTGTCTGTGTCTGTGACTGTGTCTGTGTCTGTGACTGTGTCTGTGTCTGTGACTGTGTCTGTGACTGTGTCTGTGTCTGTGACTGTGTCTGTGTGTGTGTGAGCGTCTGTGTACCTGACTGTGTCTGTGTCTGTCTGTGTCTGTGTGTGTGTGAGCATGTGTCTGTGTCTGCGTCTGTGTACGTGCGTGTACACGAGTGTGTGCTTGCGGGTACGTGTGTGTATCAGGCCTCTCATATAAACCTACTTACCTATGTAAATAGATATAAATAGATATGCAGCCGTTTACTTTGACGTTTGGAGAAAGGTGGACACACGTCGGATTTTGCAGTGAGACTGTGGGTTGTTGCAGGTTGGAAATGAAAAACATGATTTAGATTCAGAGTCGGGTTCTAAACTCAATTATTTGCTGTCACTTTCAAATCAAAATCAATTTCCTAGACTGTTGTTCCCCTTCTGTGGCTGAAATAACTTCTCTCACTGGGTGTGTGATGAAAGATTTTGTGTGTGTGTGTGTGTGTGTGTGTGTGTGTGTGTGTGTGTGTGTGTGTGTGTGTGTGTGTGTGTGTGTGTGTGTGTGTGTGTGTGTGTGTGTGTGTGTGTGTGTGTGTGTGTGTGAAGGTGTACCTTGGGAGACGGAAGAGTGTGGCAGGTATGACCTGAGTTGGCCTAACACTGTGACTGTGTGTGTGTATTTGTGTGTGCATGTGTGTGCATGTGTGTGCATGTGTGTCCTCATGTGTGCATGTGTACATGCGTATATGTCTGTGTTTGCATTTACAAACAAACACATATACAAACACACAACACTTAACCTTTTCATATGTGAGTTCCAAATACCTCTAACAGCGTGAGTTTTTTTATGCATGTGTTGTCTGAATACACTGAGTGTTCCAAAATGGGAGGATTACGCAACAGGACAGTTAACACGCCCTGCCTGCTAAGTATCTACAGGCTGTGTTTCAACCTGTCAATTTCTAATTATTTTCTAACAAGTTGTATTTTCTAACAACAGTTTGAATTAAGGTGTTTTCCACCTCCTCATTAATTCACATTCAGCGTTGTGGACAATTTATTTTTGAGGCTTTACTGATAAACATCTCTCTTCAAGGAGAACCCACCAAACTTCACTCATGTTTGTGCAGATCAAGTATATACTGTATATATCTGCTCAGTCTTGCAAGAAGTGGAAACATTTTCTTGCTGGCACTTGCTCTGCCTGCCTTGTTGTTTTCCTTACAAATAATAACTTTGGACATGTGTGCGTTACTATCAAAGTAAGTTCCTTATTTTCTGTATGTCGTGTTGTGGTTTCTACTGTAGGCTCATATTGTATGCATATATGTACCCTACCATTCAAAAGTTTGGTGTCACATAGAAATGTCCTTGTTTTTGAAAGAAAAGCAATTTTTTGGTCTATTAAAATAACAGAAATACAGTGTAGACATTGTTAATGTAGTAAATGATAAACTGTAGCTGGAAATGGCACATTTTTTATGGGATATCTACATAGGCTTACAGAGGCCCATTATCAGCAACCATCACTCCTGTGTTCCAATGACACGTTGTGTTAGCTAATCCATGTTTATCATTTTAAAAGGCTAATTGATCATTAGAAAACCCTTTTGCAATTATGTTAGCACAGCTGAAAACTGTTGTTCTAATTAAAGAAGCAATAAAACTGGCCTTCTACAGACTAGTTGAGTATCTGGAGCATCAGCATTTGTGGGTTCGATTACAGGCTCAAAATGGCCAGAAACAAAGACCGTTCTTCTGAAACTCGTCAGTCTATTCTTGTTCTGAGAAATAAAGGTTAGTCCATGCGAGAATTGTCAAGAAACTGAAGATCTCGTACAACGCTGTGTACTACTCCCTTCACTGAACACCCCAAACTGGATCTAACCAGATTAGAAAGAGGAGTAGGAGGCCCTGGTGCCCTGAGCAAGAGGAAAAGTACATTAGAGTGTCTGGTTTGAGAAACAGACACCTCACAAGTCCTCAACTGGCAGATTCATTAAATAGTATCCACAAAACACCAGTCTCAACGTCAACAGTGAAGAGGCGACTCTGGGATGCTGGCCTTCAGAAATATTAACTACACAACAAACATAAATTAATAAAAAACTGAATGACTGAACAGCACCTTAAGGAAAAGCAATATGTCCACAGTTTTCGGCCCCTCTCAGGTTCTCTGGTAGGCTATTCTGGAGGTTGGAGACATAGTAACTTAAGGCTGCCTCTCCATGCCTCTTGGCCCTAGGCTTTGGGATAGTTAAAAGCCCAATGCCAGAGCACCTGAGAGACCTACTGGTTACATAACTTAAAAGATGGTCTCGCATGTATTGTGTCCATCTGGTTTCAATGTGTCTATCTGGTTTTAATGTGTCCATCTGTTTGTAATGTGTCCATCTGTTTGTAATGTGTCCATCTGGTTTCAATGTGTCTACCTGGTTTTAATGTGTCCATCTGGTTTTAATGTGTCCATCTGGTTTTAATGTGTCCATCTGTTTGTAATGTGTCCATCTGGTTTCAATGTGTCCATCTGGTTTTAATGTGTCCTTCTGGTTTTAATGTGTCCATCTGTTTGTAATGTGTCCATCTGGTTTTAATGTCTCCATCTGGTTTCAATGTGTCTATCTGGTTTTAATGTGTCCTTCTGGTTTTAATGTGTCCGTCTGTTTGTAATGTGTCCATCTGGTTTTAATGTGTCCATCTGTTTGTAATGTGTCCATCTGGTTTCAATGTGTCTACCTGGTTTTAATGTGTCCATCTGGTTTTAATGTGTCCTTCTGGTTTTAATGTGTCCATCTGTTTGTAATGTGTCCATCTGGTTTTAATGTGTCTATCTGGTTTTAATGTGCCCATCTGTTTGTAATGTGTCCATCTGTTTTTAATGTGTCCATCTGGTTTTAATGTGTCCATCTGTTTTTAATGTGTCCATCTGTTTGTAATGTGTCCATCTGGTTTCAATGTGTCCATCTGGTTTTAATGTGTCCATCTGGTTTTAATGTGTCCATCTGGTTTCATCTGGTTTTAATGTGTCCATCTGTTTTTAATGTGTCCATCTGGTTTTAATGTGTCCATCTGGTTTTAATGTGTCCATCTGGTTTTAATGTGTCCATCTGGTTTTAATGTGTCCATCTGGTTTTAATGTGTGTCCATCTGGTTTTAATCTGGTCCATCTGGTTGTGTGCTTTCCCTCCATCTGGTTTTAATGTGTCCATCTGTTTGTAATGTGTCCATCTGGTTTTAATGTGTCCATCTGGTTTCAATGTGTCCATCTGGTTTTAATGTGTCCATCTGGTTTTAATGTGTCCATCTGGTTTTAATGTGTCCATCTGGTTTTAATGTGTCCATCTGGTTTTAATGTGTCCATCTGGTTTTAATGTGTCCATCTGGTTTTAATGTGTCCATCTGGTTTTAATGTGTCCATCTGGTTTTAATGTGTCCATCTGGTTTTAATGTGTGCTCTCCATCTGGTTTTAATGTGTCCATCTGGTTTTAATGTGTCCATCTGGTTTTAATGTGTCCATCTGGTTTTAATGTGTCCATCTGGTTTTAATGTGTCCATCTGGTTTTAATGTGTCCATCTGGTTTTAATGTGTGCTCTCCATCTGGTTTTAATGTGTCCATCTGGTTTTAATGTGTGCTCTCCATCTGGTTTTAATGTGTCCATCTGGTTTTAATGTGTCCATCTGGTTTTAATGTGTCCATCTGGTTTTAATCTGGTTTTAATGTGTCCATCTGGTTTTAATGTGTGCTCTCCATCTGGTTTTAATGTGTCCATCTGGTTTTAATGTGTGCTCTCCATCTGGTTTTAATGTGTGCTCTCCATCTGGTTTTAATGTGTGCTCTCCATCTGGTTTTAATGTGTGCTCTCCATCTGGTTTTAATGTGTGCTCTCCATCTGGTTTTAATGTGTGCTCTCCATCTGGTTTTAATGTGTCCATCTGGTTTTAATGTGTGCATTTAATGTGTCCATCTGGTTTTAATATGTGCTCTCCATCTGGTTTTAATGTGTGCTCTCCATCTGGTTTTAATGTGTGCTCTCCATCTGGTTTTAATGTGTGCTCTCCATCTGGTTTTGGTCAATAACCTTGCCTTGCGGACTTTACACTGGTTTTATGTGTGCTCTCCATCTGGCTTTGGTCAGTATCCTTGCTGCAGCATTCTGTATGTTTTGCAGCTTTCTCGGGTAGACACACAGGAGAGCATTACAGTAGTCGAGCCTGCTTGTACTAAAAGCATGGATTGAGTCTTTCTGTATCAGCCTGATAAAGAAACTTCAGCACTTTGGCAATGATTAAAAAGCTACCATGGTCACATTCCTAATGTGTGTGTCACGTTCTGATGTTTATTTCCTTAGTTTTGTCGTTATTTAGTATTGTCAGGGCGTGAGTTGGGATGGGCAGTCTATGTTTGCTTTTCTATGATTTTGGGATTTCTATGTTTCGGCAGGTGTCATTAGATGGTGAAGTGGGGTCCACGTCCCGCGCGCCAGAGCCGCCACCGTGGACAGACGCCCACCCAGACCCTCCCCTATAGGTTCAGGTTTTGCGGCCGGAGTCCGCACCTTTGGGGGGTGCTGTCACGTTCTGACCTTTATTTCCTTTGTTTTGTCATTATTTAGTATTGTCAGGGCGTGAGTTGGGGTTGGCAGTCTATGTTTGTTTTTCTATGATTTTGGGATTTCTATGTTTCGGCCTAGTATGGTTCTCAATCAGAGGCAGGTGTCATTAGTTGTCTCTGATTGAGATCATACTTAGGTAGCCTGGGTTTACTGTTTGTTTGTGGGTGATTGTCTATGTTAGTTGCTTGTGTCAGCACAGGTCTCATTTATAGCTTCACGGTCGTTATTTGTTTATTGTTTTGTATAGTTTGTATTCAGTGTTCAGTGCTTTCTTTAATTATTAAAATCATCATGAACACATACCACGCTGCATTTTGGTCCGCTCCTTACGACGATCGTGATAGTGTGATTGGAACTTGAGTTCAGAATCTGGTGTCACGACGTAACCCTTTCGGGTGTATATTGTGGCTCCTCACTCTCTCTCCCACCACAGGTTTTTAACAACAGTCAAAAATTCCTGGTAGAAACTCTCAGTATTGAGGGAGAGAGCCTATGGAGAACAAAAACATTCTTCTTGACAAAACTCCTAATCCACAAAATTGGAGAATTAAACAATATTTCTAATTTTGAGAATGTGGGAATGGTCTGTGGACAATCGTGTAGTTTGTTTCATTTGGTGACCTCATGAAGGACAGGAGACATACATACTGGTTCTTTGCTTGTATACACTTCTCAATTATGGGGTTTGCATCTGAATGTTGGATAAAATGAATGATTGAGTATAGGAATACTTTTGAAAAGATGAAATGCTATGTTCGCCTTCTAAATGAGAGAATATGATTTCATATTAAGTTTTAACTAGTCAGTGGCCACACCCCGTGAGTATGGACATTTACATCGGCGTCATGTCCGTAGTATAAAAGCCACTTCACCAAATTGTACAGTAGACCAGAAAATAAGGAGCTGTCGCTACATGTTGAAATGGTTGTCAATTTAAGATAACGCTGGGACAAGGTCCCACGTTGGAATGGCTCACACATCTACAAACTAAAGAGCAATTTAAGATAACGCCGGGACAAGGTCCCACGTTGGAATGGCTCACACATCTACAAACTAAAGAGCAATTTAAGATAACGCTGGGACAAGGTCCCACGTTGGAATGGCTCACACATCTACAAACTAAAGAGCAATTTAAGATAACGCCGGGACAAGGTCCCACGTTGGAATGGCTAACACATCTACAAACTAAAGAGCAATTTAAGATAACGCTGGGACAAGGTCCCAACGTTGGAATGGCTCACACATCTACAAACTAAAGAGCAATTTAAGATAACGTCTGGGACAAGGTCCCACGTTGGAATGGCTAACACATCTACAAACTAAAGAGCAATTTAAGATAACGCTGGGACAAGGTCCCACGTTGGAATTGCTCACACATCTACAAACTAAAGAGCAATTTAAGATAACGCTGGGACAAGGTCCCACGTTGGAATGGCTAACACATCTACAAACTAAAGAGCAATTTAAGATAACGCTGGGACAAGGTCCCACGTTGGAATGGCTCACACATCTACAAACTAAAGAGCAATTTAAGATAACGCCGGGACAAGGTCCCACGTTGGAATGGCTCACACATCTACAAACTAAAGAGCAATTTAAGATAACGCCGGGACAAGGTCCCACGTTGGAATGGCTCACACATCTACAAACTAAAGAGCAATTTAAGATAACGCCGGGACAAGGTCCCACGTTGGAATGGCTAACACATCTACAAACTAAAGAGCAATTTAAGATAACGCTGGGACAAGGTCCCACGTTGGAATGGCTCACACATCTACAAACTAAAGAGCAATTTAAGATAACGCCGGGACAAGGTCCCACGTTGGAATGGCTAACACATCTACAAACTAAAGAGCAATTTAAGATAACGCTGGGACAAGGTCCCACGTTGGAATGGCTCACACATCTACAAACTAAAGAGCAATTTAAGATAACGCCGGGACAAGGTCCCACGTTGGAATGGCTCACACATCTACAAACTAAAGAGCAATTTAAGATAACGCCGGGACAAGGTCCCACGTTGGAATGGCTAACACATCTACAAACTAAAGAGCAATTATTCAGGCTGCAGCTGTTTGCATACTTCAGTCTGGTGAACGCATTCAATCTATCAATATTTCCGAATGGTACTCTGAAATATCCATTATGACAACTGCGACGGACTTTGATCTCTGGTGGACAAACCAGAGGCTTTCTTTTGAGTGACTATCCAGCAGACGGACGAGTGATCACAGAGAGGAACAGCCAAAATATACACTCGGAAATATGTAAACTGCAATTTATTTTCGAAATAGTGGTTGTTCATGTTCAAAGTATTAGCAATTTCTATGAGTGTAATTATCCTCTCTGAGTTTCCCGCTCTGAACTGTCCCCACCACTTTCCTTTGTCTACCAAGCCGTCATATTGGCTTAGCCCACTAGGGACTTTTCTATCATATCAGTAACCTATTGTGTGTGTGTGTTTTTGTAATTCTGTGATTGATTAACTTCTTGCGTTGAGCCAACCCGGATCCGGGATCATGACTACAGCCTCAAGCCCATTACCATAACGCAATGTTAACTATTCATGAAAATCGCAAATGAAATGAAATCAATATGCTAGCTCTCAAGCTTAGCCTTTTGTTAACAACACTGTCATCTAAGATTTTCAAAAATATGCTTCTCAACCATAGCAAACCAGCATTTAGCATTTAGCGTTAGCATTTAGCATTAGCATTAGCACTCAACATTTTCACAAAAACCAGCAAAAACATTCAATAAATAATTTACCTTTGAAGAACTTCAGATGTCTTCAATGAGGAGACTCTCAGTTAGATAGCAAATGTTCAGTTTTCCTGAAAGATTATTTGTGCAGGAGAAATCGGTCCGTTTTCTGTGTCATGTTTGGCTACCAAAAAAAAACGAAAATTCATTCATCCAAACGCCAAACTTTCTTCCACATTAGCTCCATAATATCGACTGAAACTTGGTAAACGTTGTTTAGAATCAATCCTCAAGGAGTTTTTCACATATCTCTTCATGATATATCACATTTACATTTACATTTAAGTCATTTAGCAGACGCTCTTATCCAGAGCGACTTACATATCATTCCTGGAAGTCTCCTCTCTGTCTCAATCACATGGATGAATGCGAGCAGCTTGGAGATTACGTAACAATTTCAACAAAGGACACCGGGCGGACCCCTGGTAAATGTAGTCTCTTATGGCCAATCTTCCAATGATATGCCTAACAAATACGTCACAATGCTGCAGACAACTTGGAGAAACGATAGAAAGGGCAGGCTAATTCGTGGCGCTTTCACAGCCATATAAGGAACAGCCATATAAGGAGACAATGAAAAACAGAGAGTCAAAAATCCTGCTCATTTCCTGTTTGAAGTTTCATCTTGGCTTCGCCTGTTGCATCAGTTCTGGGGCACTCACAGATAATATCTTTGCAGTTTTGGAAACGTCAGAGTGTTTTCTTTCCAAAGCTGCCAATTATATGCATAGTCGAGCATCTTTTCGTGACAAAATATTGAGCTTAAAACGGGCACGTTTTTTTATCAAATAATGACATAACCTCTTCAACCTATGGGGGAGCTAAGTTAGTTAATAAATAAACAATTAACCTCTTTGGGCTAGGGGGCAGCATTTTTACATCCGGATGAAAAGCATGCCCAGAGTAAACTGCCTGCTACTCAGACCCAGAAATGAGGATATGCATATTATTAGTAGATTTGGATGGAAAACTCTCTGAAGTTTCTAAAACTGTTTGAATTATGTCTGTGAGTATAACGTAACTCATACCAAGCAGTACATATATAAACTTAACAGTAACGGACAAAAAAAACAATTGACCGGTTTGATAGGTCCTAAACCAATTTAGAACTGGACTGGAGAGGCCAACCCACCTCTCCAGTCTGTCCACTTCAGATGCCTCTGCTGTTTGTGAGTGTTGTGATGAGTGATTTATTCAGCAGTGTTTGTCCACTCCTCCCTGTGTGCTTTATCTGAGTTAATTAAATCACCTCCTCCCAACACGCACTTCTGTTCCCGATGTGTCACGCACATTACTTAAGGGGGATACGGGATCTGTCAGAGCACCATGCAGGCAGTAGTTTACAATCAATCAATCAATCAATCAATCAATCAATCAATCAAATATATTTATAAAGCCCTTCTTACATCAGCTGATATATCAAAGTGGTGTAAAGAAACCCAGGTGCAGAAGCACGGTGGATAGGAAAAACTCCCTTGAAAGGCCAGAACCTAGGAAGAAACCTAGAGAGGAACCAGGCTATGAGGGGTGGCCAGTCCTCTTCTGGCTGTGCCGGGTGGAGATTATAACAGAACATGGCCAAGATGTTCAAACGTTCATAGATGACCAGCAGCGTCAAATAATAATAATCACAGTGGTTGTTGAGGGTGCAACATGTCAGCACCTCAGGAGTAAATGTCAGGTGGCTTTTCATAGTCGATCATTCAGAGTATCTCTACCGCTCCTGCTGTCTCTAGAGAGTTGAAAACAGCAGGTCTGGGACAGGTAGCACATCAGGTGAACAGGTCAGGGTTCCATAGCCGCAGGCAGAACAGTTGAAACTGGAGCAGCAGCACAGCCAGGTGGACTGGGGACAGCAAGGAGTCATCAGACCAGGTAATCCTGAGACGTGGTCCTAGGGCTCAGGTCCCCCGTGAGAGAGAAAGAAAGAGAGATAGAGAGAAAGAGAGAAAGAAAGAGAGAATTAGAGAGAGCATACTTAAACTCACACAGGACACCGGATAAGACAGGAGAAGTACTCCAGATATAACAGACTGACCCTATCCCCCTGACACAAACTACTGCAGCATAAATACTGGAGGCTGAGACAGAAGGGGTCAGAAGACACTGTGGCCCCATCCAACGATACTACCGGACAGGGCAAAACTGGCAGGATATAAACCCCACCCACTTTCCCAAAGCACAGCCCCCACACCACTAGAGGGATATCTTCATCCACGTATTTAACATCCTGAGACAAGGCCGCTACGGCACAACCCAGGGGGGGGGGGCGCCAACCCTGTAATAGGGTTAGAGGCAAAGAATCCCAGTGGAGAGAGGGGAACCTGCCAGGCAGAGACAGCAAGTGCGGTTCGTTGCTCCAGTGCTTTTCCGTTCACCTTCACACTCTTGGGCCAGACTACACTCAGTCATAGGACCTACTGAAGAGATGAGTCTTCAATAAAGACTTAAAGGTTGAGACCGAGTCTGCGTCTCTCACATGGGTAGTCAGACCATTCCTTAAAAATGGAGCTCTATAGGAGAAAGCCCTGCCTCCAGCTGTTTGCTTAGAAATTCTAGGGACAATTAGGAGGCCTGCGTCTTGTGACCGTAGCATACGTGTAGGTATGTACGGCAGGACCAAATCGGAAAGATAGGTGGAGAAAGCCCATGTAATGCTTTGTAGGTTAGCAGTAAAACCTTAAAAAAAAAAAAAAAACTTTATCCGGGTAGCCGAGCATTGTAGTAGTCTAACCAAGAAGTGGCAAAATCATGGATTCATTTTTCTGCATAATTTTTGGCCAGAAAGTTTTTCATTTTTGCAATGTTACGTAGATGGAAAAAAGCTGTCCTTGAAAACAGTTTTTAAAGCTCAGAGTATTGGCTCTTCTCTGCAATCAGATCTCACAAACATTTAAATTGACTCCAGGATCCAATGTTTATCCACTGGGAAGATAAACATACATTTTAAACAGATAAGTTTAGGTATTCATTTGTTAATGTTAAAGGTTTGGAAAGGCTTAAAACTAGCACTGGATTGAACCCAAAAGCCTCAGAGCAGGAGTTTGCGGCTTATGCCCATCTGCCATCTCCATCCACGACGCCCTAGCAAGCCGAGAGTCTACTTGATGGTAATATCGCTCACCGTTGCCCCTTGTGACCGGTTTTGAAGTCGATTCCCTATGTCTTGAGGACCTGGACAGACGTTGGATGTCACCTTGAAACTGGTGCAACCTTGCTGGTTTCTGTGCCTCACTAAAATGGTCTCTGTTTCTGAGGTATAAGCGTATGTCACTTAGGAAGTGTGTCTTTCTGTCTGTGGAACAATGTTTATATCCCTTATTCCACAGGGAACACCAACAAGAGACAATGGAAACCATGAAGACTGCTCTTAATATTTTTGCACTGCTACTGTGGATACACACACGCTCACAATAACACACACACACACACACACACACACACACACACACACACACACACAGTTCCCTCTACTGTGATCCACATCCCCCAGTGATTTAATGGTCTCAGATATGTACTGAACATAAACCAATTTCTGCCCAACAATAGCACTTTCTCTGCAAGCTAGTACATGATACTTGACTTCCCTATACCCATCATGAGGCTGCTACAACCTAGCCTATGAATGAAAGTTTACAACGTAGGTGCACACAGGTAAAGAGAAATTGAGGTGACAGACAAATTCAGATATGTTTATCCCCGTTTTGTTCCGTTTGCATCCGTTTTAGAAAAGTTTTTCAACAGAATTTGTGGACTGAATATACTCCTGATCACACGTAAACACAGCTCACTTTCATAGCAGCCACATTGTATTCCTTATCACATCTATCCACTCTCTTCCTCTCACCTTTTCCCTTCACTTGTGGACTTCAATGCACAACACATCAACTGTATGTGACCAGGTCAAATTTTTATTATACACCTCCTCTTTATACACAGCCTCCTTATACAACGCTTCCTTATACATTATACACCTCCTCCTTATACATGATATACCTCCTCCTTATATATTATACACCTCCTCCTTATACATGATATACCTCCTCCTTATATATTATACACCTCCTCCTTATACATGATATACCTCCTCCTTATATATTATACACCTCCTCCTTATACATTATACACCTCCTCCTTATATATTATACACCTCCTCCTTATACATTATACACCTCCTCCTTATACATTATACACCTCCTCCTTATACATGATATACCTCCTCCTTATATATTATACACCTCCTCCTTATACATTATACACCTCCTCCTTATATATTATACACCTCCTCCTTATACATTATACACCTCCTCCTTATACATTATACACCTCCTCCTTATACATTATACACCTCCTCCTTATATATTATACATCTTCCCCTTATACATTATACACCTCATCCTTATACATGATATACCTCCTCCTTATATATTATACATCTTCCCCTTATACATTATACACCTCCTCCTTATACAGTATACACCTCCTCCTTATACATTATACACCTCCTTATACATTATACACCTCCTCCTTATACATTATATACCTCCTCCTTATACATTATACACCTCCTCCTTATACAGTATACACCCCCTCCTTATACATTATACACCTCCTCCTTATACATTATACACCTCCTCCTTATACATTATACACCTCCTCCTTATACATTATATACCTCCTCCTTATACATTATACACCTCCTCCTTATACATTATAAACCTCCTCCTTATACATTATATACCTCCTCCTTATACATTATACACCTCGTCCTTATACATTATACACCTCCTCCTTATATATTATACACCTCCTCCTTATACATGATATACCTCCTCCTTATACATTATACACCTCCTCCTCATACATTATACACCTCCTCCTTATACATGATATACCTCCTCCTTATACATTATACACCTCCTCCTTATACATTATACACCTCCTCCTCATACATTATACACCTCCTCCTTATACATTATACACCTCCTCCTTATACATTATATACCTCCTCCTTATACATTATATACCTCCTCCTTATAAACCTCCTCCTTATACAGTATACACCTCCTCCTTATACATTATACACCTCCTCCGTATATATTATACACCTCCTCCTTATATGTTATACACCTCCTCCTTATACGTTATACACCTCCTCCTTATACGTTATACACCTCCTCCTTATATATTATACACCTCCTCCTTATATATTATACACCTCCTCCTTATATATTATACATCTCCTCCTTATATATTATACAATACACCGTCCGACGAAGAGTGTTCAATAAATGTGCTTTTTATTACATCTCAGCAACCACCACCCTGGTGTTGAACAAAACATGTTTGTGTTGATAATGTAATATAGATATATGAACAGTATCAACACATTATCATCTACATACAGTATACAGCATATCATCTGGAGGGGTTTGGAGATGGTGGAGGGGGGTTGTAGAGTGACAGAAAGACACATATTTCCCTCAGATTACACAGTCTCACAAAGAATTTAAAAAACAAATCAAATTTTGATAAACTCCCATATCTACTGGGTGAAATTCCACAGTGTGCCATCACAGCAGCAAGATGTGTGACCTGTTGCCACAAGAAAAGGGCAAACAGTGAAGAACAAACAACATTGTAAAAACAACCCATATTTATGTTTATTTATTTTCCCTATTGTACTTTAACTTTTTGCACATCATTACAACACTGTATATAGAAATAATATGACATTTTAAATGTATTTATTAATTTGGAACTTTTGTGTGTAATGTTTACTGTACATTTTTTTTATTTCATTTTTGTTTATTTTCGACTTCACTTGCTTTGGGAATGTAAACATATGTTTCCCATGCCAATAAAGCCCCTTAAATTTACATTTAAATTGAATTGAAAGAGAGAGAGACCGCTGGAAAGAGGGGAGGACAGAGGTAGATTAAAGAAAACGTCCCTTGGCTTGAATGTCTAGAAGTGAGGTGATCTTAGTTAAACACTGAGAGAAAGCTTTTGGAATCATTCCACCTGTTGGGGTCAAGGTCAAGAGCTCTATACAACCATACAACAACTGAAGAGGTCAAGCCAAGCTGTGAAGATCAGCTTGAAAAGATGGATGGAGAGATTATTGCACCAGAGTATTAGCGAAAGCTGGAGTAATTTCAACTGCTCACGCAAAAGTCAGCAGTAGCACACCGAAGCAATGCCAATCTGAAGAGATCAGCAGCATCAAATAAACGACTGGCTAAGAAAGATATCTCTCTAGCCTGTTGACTTCCCTCCTAACTGGGTCTGAAGGGGGATCAGACCAAGGCCAAAGCCTTGTGTTCCTAACACCCAGTGTGGTAAAACACAACACAACACAATACAACATAATACAATGTCTTTCTGTGTGATAAGATAAAGCCCATGCCTTTGCTTGTGTAGAAGTGATGTATCTCCAACTGATTATGACACTGTTCACCCTCCTCAAACCAGCAGCAGCTAACAACAACAGAGAACAGACTTTTGATTCGCTGTGGGAGAAGTGTGATCTGTACCACTGAGCAGGGCTGTATTAGTCATTGGGGTGAGGGTGAGATACCACGGACATAAACGTGTCAGTATGAGTTTAACCCTTCTTTTTGCATCCAGGAGGAGACAGAAGGAGGAAAATAAAAGAGAGGAGGAAGAGAAGAGGAGGAGGAGAAGGAGGAGGAAGAGAGGAGGAGAGGAGGAAGAGAGGAGCGAGGAGAGGAGTAGGAAGAGAGGAGGAGAGGAGGTGGAAGAGAAGAGAAGGAGGAAGAGAGGAGGATAGGAGTAGGAAGAGAGGAGGAGAGGAGGAGAAAGAGAGGAGGAGAGGATGTGGAAGAGAAGAGGAGGTGGAAGAGAGGAGGAGAGGAGGTGGAAGAGAGGAGGAGAGGAGGTGGAAGAGAGGAGGAGGAAGAGAGGAGGAGCCGAGGTGGAAGAGAGGAGAGGAGGTGGAAGAGAGGAGGAGCGGAGGTGGAAGAGAGGAGGAGGAAGAGAGGAGGAGAGGAGGTGGAAGAGAGGAGAGGAGGTGGAAGAGAGGAGGTGGAAGAGAGGAGAGGAGGTGGAAGAGAGGAGGAGAGGAGGTGGAAGAGAGGAGGACCGGAGGTGGAAGAGAGGAGAGGAGGTGGAAGAGAGGAGGAGAGGGGGTGGAAGAGAGGAGGAGAGGAGGTGGAAGAGTAGAGGAGGAGGAAGAGAGGAGGAGAGGAGGTGGAAGAGTAGAGGAGAGGAGGTGGAAGAGTAGAGGAGAGGAGGTGGAAGAGTAGAGGAGAGGAGGTGGAAGAGAGGAGGAGGGGAGGTGGAAGAGAGGAGGAGGGGAGGTGGAAGAGAGGAGGAGAGGAAGTGGAAGAGAGGAGGAGAGGAGGTGGAAGAGAGGAGGAGAGGAGGTGGAAGAGAGGAGGAGCGGAGGTGGAAGAGAGGAGGAGCGGAGGTGGAAGAGAGGAGGAGAGGAGGTGGAAGAGAAGAGGACGAGGAAGATAGGAGGAGAGGAGGTGGAAGAGAAGAGGATGAGGAAGATAGGAGGAGAGGAGGTGGAAGAGTAGAGGAGAGGAGGTGGAAGAGAGGAGGAGAGGAGGTGGAAGAGAGGAGGAGAGGAGGTGGAAGAGAGGAGGAGAGGAGGTGGAAGAGAGGAGGAGAGGAGGTGGAAGAGAGGAGGAGCGGAGGTGGAAGAGAGGAGGAGAGGAGGTGGAAGAGAGGAGGAGAGGAGGTGGAAGAGTAGATGAGGAGGAAGAGAGGAGGAGAGGAGGTGGAAGAGTAGAGGAGGAGGAAGAGAGGACGAGAGGAGGTGGAAGAGGAGGAGGAAGAGAGGACGAGAGGAGGTGGAAGAGGAGGAGGAAGAGAGGAGGTGGAAGAGAGGAGGAGGAGGAAGAGAGGAGGTGGAAGAGAAGAGGAGGAGGAAGAGAGGAGGAGAGGAGGTGGAAGAGTAGAGGAGGAGGAAGAGAGGAGGAGAGGAGGTGAAAGAGAGGAGGAGAGGAGGTGGAAGAGTAGAGGAGGAGGAAGAGAGGAGGAGAGGAGGTGGAAGAGAGGAGGAGGGGAGGTGGAAGAGAGGAGGAGGGGAGGTGGAAGAGAGGAGGAGAGGAAGTGGAAGAGAGGAGGAGAGGAAGTGGAAGAGAGGAGGAGAGGAGGTGGAAGAGAGGAGGAGAGGAGGTGGAAGAGAGGAGGAGCGGAGGTGGAAGAGAGGAGGAGCGGAGGTGGAAGAGAGGAGGAGCGGAGGTGGAAGAGAGGAGGAGAGGAGGTGGAAGAGAAGAGGATGAGGAAGATAGGAGGAGAGGAGGTGGAAGAGAAGAGGATGAGGAAGATAGGAGGAGAGGAGGTGGAAGAGTAGAGGAGAGGAGGTGGAAGAGAGGAGGAGAGGAGGTGGAAGAGAGGAGGAGAGGAGGTGGAAGAGAGGAGGAGAGGAGGTGGAAGAGAGGAGGAGCGGAGGTGGAAGAGAGGAGGAGAGGAGGTGGAAGAGAGGAGGAGAGGAGGTGGAAGAGAAGAGGAGGAGGAAGAGAGGAGGTGGAAGAGTAGAGGAGGAGGAAGAGAGGAGGAGAGGATGTGGAAGAGAAGAGGAGGAGGACGAGAGGAGGAGAGGAGGTGGAAGAGTAGATGAGGAGGAAGAGAGGAGGAGAGGAGGTGGAAGAGTAGAGGAGGAGGAAGAGAGGTCGAGAGGAGGTGGAAGAGGAGGAGGAAGAGAGGACAAGAGGAGGTGGAAGAGGAGGAGGAAGAGAGGAGGTGGAAGAGAAGAGGAGGAGGAAGAGAGGAGGTGGAAGAGAAGAGGAGGAGGAAGAGAGGAGGAGAGGAGGTGGAAGAGTAGAGGAGGAGGAAGAGAGGAGGAGAGGAGGTGAAAGAGAGGAGGAGAGGAGGTGGAAGAGAAGAGGAGGAGGAAGAGAGGAGGAGAGGAGGTGGAAGAGAAGAGGAGGAAGAGAGGAGGAGAGGAGGTGGAAGAGAAGAGGAGGAGGAGAGGAGGTGGAAGAGTAGAGGAGGAGGAAGAGAGGAGGAGAGGAGGTGGAAAAGAAGAGGGGAGGAAGAGTAGAGGAGGAGGAAGAGAAGAGGAGAGGAGGTGGAAGAGTAGAGGAGGAGGAAGAGAGGAGGAGAGGAGGTGGAAGAGTAGAGGAGGAGGAAGAGAGGAGGAGAGGAGGTGGAAGAGAGGAGGAGGAGGAAGAGAGGAGGAGAGGATGTGGAAGAGAAGAGGAGGAGGAAGAGAGGAGGAGAGGAGGTGGAAGAGTAGAGGAGGAGGAAGAGAGGAGGAGAGGAGGTGGAAGAGTAGAGGAGGAGGAAGAGAGGAGGAGAGGTGGAAGAGTAGAGGAGGAGGAAGAAGAGAGGAGGAGAGGAGGTGGAAGAGTAGAGGAGGAGGAAGAGAGGAGGAGAGGAGGTGGAAGAGTAGAGGAGGAGGAAGAGAGGAGGAGAGGAGGTGGAAGAGTAGAGGAGGAGGAAGAGAGGAGGAGAGGAGGTGGAAGAGTAGAGGAGGAGGAAGAGAGGAGGAGAGGATGTGGAAGAGTAGAGGAGGAGGAAGAGAAGAGGAGGATGTGGAAGAGTAGAGGAGGAGGAAGAGAGGAGGAGAGGATGTGGAAGAGTAGAGGAGGAGGAAGAGAGGAGGAGAGGAGGTGGAAGAGTAGAGGAGGAGGAAGAGAGGAGGAGAGGATGTGGAAGAGTAGAGGGGGAGGAAGAGAGGGGGAGAGGAGGTGGAAGAGAAGAGGAGGAGGAAGAGTAGAGGAGGAGAGGAGGTGGAAGAGTAGAGGAGGAGGAAGAGAAGAGGAGGTGGAAGAGAGGAGGAGGAGGAAGAGAGGAGGAGAGGATGTGGAAGAGAAGAGGGGAGGAAGAGTAGAGGAGGAGGAAGAGAAGAGGAGAGGAGGTGGAAGAGTAGAGGAGGAGGAAGAGAGGAGGAGAGGATGTGGAAGAGAAGAGGAGGAGGAAGAGAGGAGGAGAGGATGTGGAAGAGAAGAGGAGGAGGAAGAGAGGAGGAGAGGAGGTGGAAGAGTAGAGGAGGAGGAGAGGATGTGGAAGAGTAGAGGAGGAGGAAGAGAGGAGGAGAGGATGTGGAAGAGTAGAGGAGGAAGAGAGGAGGAGGAGGAAGAGAGGAGGAGAGGAGGTGGAAGAGTAGAGGAGGAGGAGAGGAGGTGGAAGAGTAGAGGAGGAGGAAGAGAGGAGGAGAGGAGGTGGAAGAGTAGAGGAGGAGGAGAGGAGGAGAGGATGTGGAAGAGTAGAGGAGGAGGAAGAGAGGAGGAGAGGAGGTGGAAGAGTAGAGGAAGAGAGGAGGAGAGAAGGTGGAAGAGAAGGAGGAGGAAGAGAGGAGGAGAGGATGTGGAAGAGTAGAGGAGGAGGAAGAGAGGAGGAGAGGAGGTGGAAGAGTAGAGGAGGAGGAAGAGAGGAGGAGAGGAGGTGGAAGAGAGGAGGAGAGGAAACAACAAGACTTCTACCTCTGCCATGTGACCAACATTTACCACCTCCAAACATCAAAACACCTGTTTGTGTGTGTGTGTGTGTGTGTGTGTGTGTGTGTGTGTGTTTAACTGCAGCAGTCCTCGGGTGGTGGAACTCAGACATACCTCTCCCTGCAACATCGATCAGCAACAGCTTCATACACCACACTATGGATTGAGGGAAGGAGGGAGGTTGGGAGGGATGGAGGGGGGAGGGATGGAGGGGGGAGGGATAGGTGTATCAGCAAAGAAAGGCATCAAACTAAAATAAAACAGCCCCCAACGAGCCATCCATTTCACTCTGATTTAGAGTGAATGGCAGAGGAGAGAAAGAAGGAGAACATTAATTATGCTAGAAAATTTTGTACCAAAGGCTGCACTGTTTTCCCATTTGTAAGTCGCTCTGGATAAGAGCGTCTGCTAAATGACTTAAATGTAATGTAATCCCAAATCTCCCAATTGCTCAACAGCCAAATTAGCCTACATTCAGGCTATTGGTTATATGTTTTCTTCTGTATTTTACTGTAACCTTAATTTAACTAGTGAAATCAGTTAAGAACACATTCTTATTTACAATGACAGCCTACCAGGAGACAAAAGGCCTCCAGCGGGGACGGAGGATGGGATCATATATATATATATATAGGACAAAACCCACTTCACAACAAGAGAGACACCACAACAATACATAAGAGCGAACTAAGACAACACAATAGCATGGCAGCAACACAGCATGGCAGCAACACATTACAACACAGCATAGTAGCAACACATGACAACACAGCATGGCAGCAACACATGACAACACAGCATGGCAGCAACACATGACAACACAGCATGGCAGCAACACATGACAACACAGCGTAGTAGCAACACATGGCAACACAGCATGGCAGCAACACAGCATGGCAGCAACACATGACAACACAGCATGGCAGCAACACATGGCAACACAGCATGGCAGCAACACATGACAACACAGCATGGCAGCAACACATGGCAACACAGCATGGCAGCAACACATTACCACACAGCATAGTAGCAACACATAGCAACACAGCATGGCAGCAACACATGACAACACAGCATGGCAGCAAC
Source organism: Oncorhynchus keta (assembly GCF_023373465.1). Classification (NCBI taxonomy): domain Eukaryota; kingdom Metazoa; phylum Chordata; class Actinopteri; order Salmoniformes; family Salmonidae; genus Oncorhynchus; species Oncorhynchus keta. The sequence continues at coordinate 71,056,798 of NC_068424.1, forward strand.
ACATGGCAACACAGCATGGCAGCAACACATGGCAACACAGCATGGCAGCAACACATTACCACACAGCATGGCAGCAACACATGGCAACACAGCATGGCAGCAACACATTACCACACAGCATAGTAGCAACACATAGCAACACAGCATGGCAGCAACACATGACAACACAGCATGGCAGCGACACATGACAACACAGCATAGTAGTGACACATGACAGGACAGCATGGCAGCAACACATGACAATATAGCATGGCAGCAACACATGACAATATAGCATGGCAGCAACACATGACAATATAGCATGGCAGCAACACATGACAATATAGCATGGCAGCAACACATGACAATATAGCATGGCAGCAACACATGACAGGACAGCATGGCAGCAACACATGACAATATAGCATGGCAGCAACACATGACAACACAGCATAGTAGCAACACAAATATCCACTTTGTTAGATCAGATTTGTTGAATGTGTGCCAGCGCCCTTCTAACCCCCACAGTCTGCATTCCATTGACCTCTTTAACACATCTTTCCCCATGACCTCCCGGATCTCATTCCAGCAGTTCAAACTCATTTAGCGTCTTTGAAAACCCTACACAATATATCATGAAGTACTTGTTTTGTGAACTTGTTCTGTTACCCTTTCATCAAAGATTTCCATGTTTGTTGTCAAGGCATTTGAAAAGGAAGTGAATTTATGTTTATACAGGATGTACCGCCCCCACCGAGCGTCAACCAATCATGTCAATGAGGAGCTATACGGAGCTATACAGAGCCCTCTGCATTGTTACAACATTTGGGAGGTACACACATCGCTGTACAGAGCTCTATTTGCAGTGGTGTGAAGAACTTAAGTAAAAAATCTTTTTTGGGGGTATCTGTACTTTACTATTTATAATTTTGACAACTTTTACTTGTACTTCACTACATTTCTAAAGAAAACAATGTATTTTTTACTCCATACGTTTTCCCTGACACCCAAAGGTGCTCATTACATTTTGAATGTTTTGCAGGATTGGAAAATTGTCCAATTCCCACATTTAAGACCACATCCCTGGTCATCTCTACTGCCTTTCTCTGGCGAACTTACTAAATGCTTAAGCTTAGTTTGTAAATGATGTCTGAGTGTTAGAGTGTGCCCTTGGCTATCTGTAAAAAAAACATGAAAAGGGTGCCGTCTGGTTTGCTTAATATGATCAATTTGAAATGATTTATACTTTTACAATTTACACTTAAGTATATTTTTACAATTACATTTACTTTTGATACTTCAGTACATTTTTAACCAAATACTTTTAGACTTTTACTGAAGTAATATTTTACTGGGTGACTTTCACTTTTACTTGAGTCATTATCTATTAAGGTATCTTTTACTTTTACTCAAGTATGAAAATGGGCTACTTTTTCCACCACTGTCGATTTGGCCTCCGCAAGCCTCTGGAGGCTCCGCAATTGCGTCACACCCTCCGTCACACCCTCCGTCACACCCTCCGTCACACCCTCCGTCACACCCTCTGTCACACCCTCCGTCACACCCTCCGTCACACTCCTCCGTCACACCCTCTCTGTCACACCCTCACACCCTCTGTCACACCCTCTGTCACCCTCCGTCACCCCTCCGTCACACCCTCCGTCACACCCTCTGTCACACTCTGTCACACCCTCCGTCACACCCTCTGTCTGTCACACCCTCGTCACACCCTCTGTCACACCCTCACACCCTCTGTCACACACCCTCTGTCGTCACCCTCTGTCACACCCTCTGTCACACGTCACCCTCCCACACCCTCTGTCACACCCTCTGTCACACCCTCTCCGTCACACCCTCCGTCACACCCTCCGTCACACCCTCCGTCACACCCTCCGTCACACCCTCCGTCACACCCTGTCACCTCCGTCACAGTCACACCCTCCGTCACAGTCCACCCCGTCACAGTCACACCCTGCCCTCCAGTTGATTTTTAAGTCCAGCTTTATGGGCTTGTAGATTGCAGGCAAAAACAGAAATCTCTTGCCGGTGTCACGCCGTGTGTCTTCCACCTCCATGCCGCGAGACCCCATTGCCCTTCCCCTGCGTCCGCTGGGCTTCTCATATCTGGTAACCAGACCTCCGCCGCCCCAGTTATTAAAAAGCGCTGGGCCGATTTTCCCTCCTCTCCCTCCGTCACTCCACTTCCTCCATCCCTCCGTCTCTCTTCTCCCTCCGTTCTTCCTTCCTTCCTTCCTTACATCCCTCCGTCTCTACTCTCCATCCCTCTCTTCTCTCCGTTCTTCCTTCCTTCCTTCCTTACATTCCTCTCTACTTCCATCCCTCCGTCTTCTACCCTCCATCCCTCTCCATTCTCTCCGTTCTTCCTTCCTTCCACCCTCCTTCCATCCCTCCAGTTGATTTCTATCCCTCTCCATCCCTCTCCTTCTTCTCCGTTCTTCCTTACTTCCTTCCATCCCTCCGTCTCTCTTCCATCCCTCTCATCCCTCTTCTTCCTTCCTTCCATCCCTCCTTCCTCTCCATCCCTCTCTTTCTCCCTTCCTTCCTTCCTTCCATCCTCCTCTCTCTCTCCATCCCTCTCTTCTCTCCCGTTCTTCCTTCCTTCCCTCCTCCCTCCCTCTCTACTCTCCATCCCTCTCTTCTCTCCGTTCTTCCCTTCCTTCCCTCCCTCCGTCTCTACTCTCCATCCCTCTCTTCTCTCCGTTCTTCCTTCCTTCCCTCCCTCCGTCTCTACTCTCCATCCCTCTCTTCTCTCCGTTCTTCCTTCCTTCCCTCCATCCCTCCCTCTCTACTCTCCATCCCCTCTCTCTCTCATCCGTTCTTCCTTACTTCCTTCCCTCCCTCCCTCTCTACTCTCCATCCCTCTCTTCTCTCCGTTCTTCCTTCCTTCCTTCCCTCCCTCTCTCTCTCTCCATCCCCTCTCTTCTCTCCGTTCTTCCTTCCTCCATCCCTCCCTCCCTTCTTCTCCCTCTCCATCCCTCTTCTTCTCTTCCTTCTTCCTTCCTTCCATCCCTCCGTCTCTTACTCTCCATCCCTCTCTTCTCTCCGTTCTTCCTTCCTTCCTTCCTCCCTCCGTCTCTACTCTCCATCCCTCTCTTCTCTCCGTTCTTCCTTCCTTCCATCCCTCCGTCTCTACTCTCCATCCCTCTCTTCTCTCCGTTCTTCCTTCCTTCCATCCCTCCGTCTCTACTCTCCATCCCTCTCTTCTCTCCGTTCTTCCTTCCTTCCCTCCCTCCCTCTCTACTCTCCATCCCTCTCTTCTTCTCCGTTCTTCCCTTCCTTCCATTCCCTCTCCTCTCTACTCTCCATCCCTCTCTTCTCTCCGTTCTTCCTTCCTTCCCATCCCTCCTCTCTACTCTCCATCCCTCTCTTCTCTCCGTTCTTCCTTCCTTCCTTCCATCCCTCCTCCGTCTCTACTCTCCATCCCTCTCTTCTCTCTTACTTCTTCCTTCCTCCATCCTCCCTCCTCTCTACTCTCCATCCCTCTCTTCTCTCCGTTCTTCCTTCCTCTTTCCTCCCTCCCTCCTCTCTACTCTCCATCCCTCTCTTCTCTCCGTTCTTCCTTCCTTCCTTCCCTCCCTCCGTCTTCTACTCTCCATCCCTCTCTTCTCTCCGTTCTTCCTTCCTTCCCTCCCTCCTCTCTACTCTCCATCCCTCTCTTCTCTCCGTTCTTCCTTCCTTCCCTCCCTCCTCTCTACTCTCCATCCCTCTCTTCTCTCCGTTCTTCCTTCCTTCCATCCTCTCCTCCTCTCTCCTCTCCATCCTCCTCTTCTCTCCGTTCTTCCTTCCTTCCCTCCCTCCGTCTCTACTCTCCATCCCTCTCTTCTCTCCGTTCTTCCTTCCTTCCCTCCCTCCTCTCTACTCTCCATCCCTCTCTTCTCTCCGTTCTTCCTTCCTTCCTCCCTCCCTCTCTACTCTCCATCCCTCTCTTCTCTCCGTTCTTCCTTCCTTCCTTCCCTCCTCTCTACTCTCCATCCCTCTCTTCTCTCCGTTCTTCCTTCCTTCCCCTCCCTCCTCTCTATCCCTCTCTTCTCTCCGTTCTTCTCCATCCCTCATCCCTTCTCTCCGTTCCTTCCTTACTCTCCATTCCTTCCGTTCTTCCTTCCTTCCCTCCCTCTCTACTCTCCATCCCTCTCTTCTCTCCGTTCTTCCTTCCTTCCTTCCCTCCCTCTCTACTCTCCATCCCTCTCTTCTCTCCGTTCTTCCTTCCTTCCTTCCCTCCGTCTCTACTCTCCATCCCTCTCTTCTCTCCGTTCTTCCTTCCTTCCTTCCATCCATCCCCTCTCTCTCCGTTCCATCCCTCTCTTCTCTCCGTTCTTCCTTCCTTCCTTCCTCCCTCCTCTCTACTCTCCATCCCTCTCTTCTCTCCGTTCTTCCTTCCTTCCTTCCCTCCTCTCTACTCTCCATCCCTCTCTTCTCTCCGTTCTTCCTTCCTTCCCTCCCTCCTCTCTACTCTCCATCCCTCTCTTCTCTCCGTTCTTCCTTCTTCCTTCCTTCCCATCCCTCCGTTCTTCTTCCTCCCTCCTCCATCCCTCTCTTCTCTCCGTTCTTCCTTCCTTCCCTCCCTCCTCTCTACTCTCCATCCCTCTCTTCTCTCCGTTCTTCCTTCCTTCCTTCCCTCCCTCTCTACTCTCCATCCCTCTCTTCTCTCCGTTCTTCCTTCCTTCCTTCCTTCCCTCCTCTCTACTCTCCATCCCTCTCTTCTCTCCGTTCTTCCTTCCTTCGTCTCTCCCTCCCTCTCTACTCTCCATCCCCTCTTCTCTCCGTTCTTCCTTACTTCCTTCCCCCCTCCTCTCTACTCTCCATCCCTCTCTTCTCTCCGTTCTTCCTTCCTTCTTCCTTCCTTCCTTCCCTCCCTCCTCTCTCCCTCTCCATCCCTCTCTTCTCTCCGTTCTTCCTTCCTTCCCTCCCTCCTCTCTACTCTCCATCCCTCTCTTCTCTCCGTTCTTCCTTCCTTCTCCATCCCCTTCCCTCCCTCTCTACTCTCCATCCCTCTCTTCTCTCCGTTCTTCCTTCTTCCTTCCTTCCCTCCCTCTCTACTCTCCATCCCTCTCTTCTCTCCGTTCTTCCTTCCTTCCCTTCCCTCCTCTCTACTCTCCATCCCTCTCTTCTCTCCGTTCTTCCTTCCTTCCCCCTCCCTCCGTTCTTCCTTCCTCTCCTCTCCATCCATCCTCTCTTCTCTCCGTTCTTCCTTCCTTCCTTCCCTCCCTCTCTACTCTCCATCCCTCTCTTCTCTCCGTTCTTTCCTTCCCTCCCTCCTCTCTACTCTCCATCCCTCTCTTCTCTCCGTTCTTCTTCCTTCTTCCTTCCTTCCCTCTCTTCCTCCTCTCTACTCTCCATCCCTCTCTTCTCTCCGTTCTTCCTTCCTTCCTTCCCTCCTCTCTACTCTCCATCCCTCTCTTCTCTCCGTTCTTCCTTCCTTACTTCCTCCCTCCTCTCTACTCTCCATCCCTCTCTTCTCTCCGTTCTTCCTTCCTTCCCTCCCTCCGTCTCTACTCTCCATCCCTCTCTTCTCTCCGTTCTTCCTCTCCATTCTCTTCTCTCCGTTCTTCCTTCCCTCCCTCTCTACTCTCCATCCCTCTCTTCTCTCCGTTCTTCCTTCCTTCCCTTCCCTCCCTCTCTACTCTCCATCCCTCTCTTCTCTCCGTTCTTCCTTCCTTCCCTCCCTCTCTACTCTCCATCCCTCTCTTCTCTCCGTTCTTCCTTCCTTCCCTCCCTCCCTCTCTACTCTCCATCCCTCTCTTCTCTCCGTTCTTCCTTCCTTCCCTCCCTCCCTCTCTACTCTCCATCCCTCTCTTCTCTCCGTTCTTCCTTCCTTCCTTCCCTCCCTCTCTACTCTCCATCCCTCTCTTCTCTCCGTTCTTCCTTCCTTCCTTCCCTCCCTCTCTACTCTCCATCCCTCTCTTCTCTCCGTTCTTCCTTCCTTCCTTCCCTCCCTCTCTACTCTCCATCCCTCTCTTCTCTCCGTTCTTCCTTCCTTCCATCCCTCCGTCTCTACTCTCCATCCCTCTCTTCTCTCCGTTCTTCCTTCCTTCCTTCCCTCCCTCTCTACTCTCCATCCCTCTCTTCTCTCCGTTCTTCCTTCCTTCCTTCCCTCCCTCTCTACTCTCCATCCCTCTCTTCTCTCCGTTCTTCCTTCCTTCCCTCCCTCCGTCTCTACTCTCCATCCCTCTCTTCTCTCCGTTCTTCCTTACTTCCTTCCCTCCCTCCCTCTCTACTCTCCATCCCTCTCTTCTCTCCGTTCTTCCTTCCTTCCCTCCCTCCGTCTCTACTCTCCATCCCTCTCTTCTCTCCGTTCTTCCTTCCTTCCCTCCCTCCCTCTCTACTCTCCATCCCTCTCTTCTCTCCGTTCTTCCTTACTTCCTTCCCTCCCTCCCTCTCTACTCTCCATCCCTCTCTTCTCTCCGTTCTTCCTTCCTTCCTTCCCTCCCTCTCTACTCTCCATCCCTCTCTTCTCTCCGTTCTTCCTTCCTTCCCTCCCTCCTCTCTACTCTCCATCCCTCTCTTCTCTCCGTTCTTCCTTCCTTCCTTCCCTCCCTCTCTACTCTCCATCCCTCTCTTCTCTCCGTTCTTCCTTCCTTCCCTCCCTCCGTCTCTACTCTCCATCCCTCTCTTCTCTCCGTTCTTCTTCCTTCTTCCCCTCTACTCTCCATCCCTTCCTCTCCGTTCTTCCTTCCTTCCTCCCTCCCTCTCCATCCATCCCTCTCTTCTCTCCGTTCTTCCTTCCTTCCCTCCCTCCGTCTCTACTCTCCATCCCTCTCTTCTCTCCGTTCTTCCTTACTTCCTTCCCTCCCTCTCTACTCTCCATCCCTCTCTTCTCTCCGTTCTTCCTTCCTTCCCTCCCTCCCTCTCTACTCTCCATCCCTCTCTTCTCTCCGTTCTTCCTTCCTTCCTTCCCTCCCTCTCTACTCTCCATCCCTCTCTTCTCTCCGTTCTTCCTTCCTTCCCTCCCTCCCTCTCTACTCTCCATCCCTCTCTTCTCTCCGTTCTTCCTTCCTTCCCTCCCTCCCTCTCTACTCTCCATCCCTCTCTTCTCTCCGTTCTTCCTCTACTCCATCCTTCCCTCCCTTCCTCTTCCTCCCTCCCTCCATCCCTCTCTTCTCTCCGTTCTTCCTTCCTTCCTTCCCTCCCTCTCTACTCTCCATCCCTCTCTTCTCTCCGTTCTTCCTTCCTTCCCTCCCTCCCTCTCTACTCTCCATCCCTCTCTTTCTCTGTTTGCTCACATGGAATTGTTGGGCATTTTTTTCTCTCTGCTACTGCCAGCATATAAGGATTTATTACATTCTGTTCTGTTCTATTCTATTATTTTATGTTATATTCTATCATATTCTATCCTATTACACTATGTTTTATTCTGCTCTATTCTATTATGTTCTATTCTGTTCTATTCTATTCTGATGTGTTCTGTTCTGATATGCTGGTCTGTTCTATTCTATTCTATACCGCCACTCTCACTTTCCCTCCCTCTCTCCCTCCATCTCTCTCTCTCTCTCTCTCTCTCTCCCACCCTCTCTTTCTCACTCCATCTTTCTCTCCTTCTCCATACCCCCCCCACCCCCTCTCTCTCTCTCTGGCATAGCTCTCAATTTACAGTGCAATTACTGTGAGTGTGCTATTTATTAATTTCAGAGTTTACGGAGCATGGCACACTATAAATAGAAGAGGATGAGAAGCAAGATGGTTCACCAGCAAGGTCACACCATATCCGCTTCAGTATTCAACGTTTATCCCCAGGACGTTGGGAGAGGCCTTCAATACCGTCCACTAGGGGCAACTATTACCATCTAGTAGGCTGGCAGCTTGCTAGAGTGTTTGTTGACGGGGATAGTGGAAGGCCTTGAACCGTGCTCTCTGTCTCCAAGGATCACCGTTTTAGTCCCAGTGGGTTGAATCACCCCCCATTGGCTTGCTCCAGCTCTGAGGATTGCGGGATCAATCCCTGTGCTTGGCACTAGTTTATATTGTTTATTTTTTAACCCTTACCTACCTTAACCCTCACCTACCTTAACCCTCACCTACCTTAACCCTCACCTACCTTAACCCTCACCTACCTTAACCTTCACCTACCTTAACCCTCACCTACCTTAACCCTCACCTACCTTAACCCTCACCTACCTTAACCCTTACCTACTTTAACCCTCACCTACCTTAACCCTTTACTACTTTAACCCTTACCTACTTTAACCCTTACCTACCTTAACCCTTACCTGCCTTAACCCTGACATACTTTAACCCTTATCTACCTTAACCCTCACCTACCTTAATACATCTTCTTCGGGATTAGTATCTCTTCCACGGGACGGTTGAGCTAACCTACGCTAATGCGATTAGCATTAGGTTGTAAGTAACAAGAACGTTTCCCAGGACATGAACATATCTGATATCGGCAGAAAGCTTAAATTCTTGTTATTCTAACTGCACTGTCCAATTTACTGTCACGCCCTGGTCGAAGTATTTTGTGTTTATCTTTATGTATTGGGTCAGGCCAGGGTGTGGCATGGGGTTTTTGTATTGTGGTGTGTTTTGTCTTGGGGTTTTGGTATATAGTGGGGTTGTAGCTAGTGGGGTGATCTAGCAGAGTCTATGGCTGTCTGGAGTGGTTCTCAATCAGAGTCAGGTGTTTATCGTTGTCTCTGATTGGGAACCATATTTAGGCAGCCATATTCTTTGGTTGTTTTGTGGGTGATTGTCCTTATTGTCCTTGTTCCTGGCTGTGTAGTTTTCACTAGTATAGGCTGTTTCGGTTTTCTTTACGTTTATTGTTTTTGTATTGATTCGTGTTTACGTTTTTTGTTCATTAAACATGGATCGCAATCTACACGCTGCGTTTTGGTCCGACTCTCCTTCACCACACCTAGAAAACCGTTACATTTACAGTAACTATTACAGTGAAATAAGACCATGCTATTGTTTGAGGAGAGTGCACAATTTTGAACACAAAACATTTTTAATAAACAAATTAGGCACATTAGCGCAGTCTTGATACAACATTTTGAACAGAAATGCCATGGTTCATTGGGTCAATGTAAAACTTTAATACACTGCTGCCTTTGAGTCTCCAACATCTCAAATCCACCTGGGCTGGAATAATACATTATGGCCTTTCTCTTGCATTTCAAAGAACGGTTGGTATTTTCTTTGTATTATCTTTTACCAGATCTATTGTGTTATATTCTCCCACATTCCATTAACATTTCCACAAACTTCAAAGTGTCCCCTTCAAATGGTACTAATAACATGCATATCCTTGCTTCAGGGCCTGAGCTACAGGCAGTTAGATTTGGGTATGTCATTTTAGGCTAACATTTTTAAAGAAGGGGGCGGATCCGTACCGACCTTAACCCTTACCTACCTTAACCCTTAACCCTTACCTACCTTAACCCTTACCTACCTTAAGCCTTACCTACCTTAACCCTTACCTACCATAACATTTACCTACCATAACATTTACCTACCTTAACCCTAACCTACCTTAGTGGGAGGGTTGGGGGGTGGGTGATTTGAGAGGTTTCTATCCAAAAGCAGCTATGATAATATCAAGATCAAGAAAGTTTGATGTTTGAAGAAAAGTGACACACACAGTATAAATCATTATAAGTGAATAGACACCTCTATGATAAAAATCAAAGGTCCACTTCTCTCTTGTTCTTCAAGATCGTTAAGCCCAGAGACTTATCAAGTAACATTATCCAACACTTTCTGACACTTCCCTCTACAAGTTGTACAGTCTGGAGTCCAATTACCTGCTCTCCCTCTGCAGCAAAGGCATTAAGGAATAGAGTGTCATCTCTGTGAACAGAACAGTGTTGCTCTCACATTCTCAGTTTTGATTCAATGTTTTCCTTCCTTCCTGTGTGTGTTTGTACGTGCATGCAATTGTGCATGTTTGTGTGCATGTGGTGTGTGTGTGTGTGTTGTGTGTGTATATTTTCTATGGTAATCATTTACAGCTGTCAAAACAACAGATACCCAAGTTTTGAAAACAATTCAGTAAGCTAATGAATGCAGACAAAATCCTCCGCCAAGGTTTTGTCTTAGACACCTTCTGGTAAACACTTGTCTCACAAAGAAACTAGTATTATCTCCTTTCTCTTTCAACTGTCAAGTAATGTCTGCCGGATGCTTTCCCTCTTTGCTAAATGTTCAACCCCTTGCAAAATTACATTTTTATTGCCCTTTGAAAACAGTCAGATTTGATTATTTGCGAATCGATCGAGTTATGAATTTAAAAAAATTGAATTCACAAAGAGTTCAGCTCTCTCTCTCTCTCTCTCTCTCTCTCTCTCTCTCTCTCTCTCTCAACCTCTTTCCTCCTCATTTAACTTCTGTGAGGCTTTTTCTTTCTTTCTCTCCCTCTCTTTTTCTCCCTCAACATTGTGTGATGCTGTCTCTCTCAACCAAACTTTAGCTGACACACTCAGGTCTTCACAGAGATATGTGAAAGAGGCCAGGAACATGAACTTCAAAATCCACTTGACCGTCTCCAGTAAAACCTTTAGATCGCACTGAAGAGCATCGCCTTTTTTATAAAGTGGATGAAAATGTAACAAATACTGTTGTAGTTGATTCTTTCTTTGTAAATAGAATGACACTTTTGTTTACTTAATGTCCTCTGGAGTGTGTAGCTGCATTCTGACTGGTTACACATCAGCATAATTCTAACCCGTTTAGGCCTAAACGTCCATATATGTCAATTACTATTGTACTCCAGTAAAGGTTCAAGGTCTTATGCATTAGCCATAAACCAGCACAGCCCTGGGTTGTGTATAGACAGGATATTAATCAAATATAGGTGCAGTATAGGTATCATGTTGTGCAGTGTAAATCACCAGTATGACCACTGTGCTGTGTTGACTGTGGGTTTGTTGGTGGACACCTCAGGCTCCAAATCCCAATTTAATGGCCTGCAGTATAAGGCTGTATATCTGGGGTGGTAAAATCCTGCCGGAGGTGTGTGTGTGTTTGCTTGTGTTCGTTGGTCTGTGTGTGTGTGTGTGTGTGTGTGTGTGTGTGTGTGTGTGTGTGTGTGTGTGTGTGTGTGTGTGTGTGTGTGTGTGTGTGTGTGTGTGTGTGTGTGTGTGTGCTCCTGTCAATGCCTCTTTGTGTGTGTCATATATGTTCTGTAGTGAAGTCGTGGCTGACAGAGGCTCTTCTGATTGAGAGGGAAGTTATTTTTACGGTCCGGGGCGGTGAACTTTACGAGAGAGCCTTTCCTCTCCCCTGCAGAAACATCATGTTTGTTTATCTCCGGAGAGAATGTATTCTGCTGATTCATCGCCTGCTACTCCTGTCACAGCTGAAAGGAACGGATGTTATTTTAATGTATTTGCTTCATCTTTCCTCTGGTATTTAACTCGGCTCTAATGTGATACCACAGGAAAACTATTTGTCCCTCATGGAGGCCAATGGTGAAATAAGAGAGAGAGAGGAGAGAGAAGAGAGAAGAAATAAGAGATAGAGAGAGAGAGAGACAGGAGAGAGAGAGAGAGAGAGAGAGAGAGAGAGAGAGAGAGAGAGAGAGAGAGAGAGAGAGAGAGAGAGAGAGAGAGAGAGAGAGAGAGAGAGACAGAGAGAGAGAGAGAGAGAGAGAGAGAGAGAGAGAGAGAGAGAGAGAGAGAGAGAGAGAGAGAGAGAGAGAGAGAGAGAGAGAGAGAGAGAGAGAGAGAGAGAGAGAGAGAGAGAGAGAGAGAGAGAGAGAGAGAGAGAGAGAGAGAGAGAGAGAGAGAGAGAGAGAGAGAGAGAGAGAGAGAGAGAGAGAGAGAGAGAGAGAGAGAGAGAGAGAGAGAGAGAGACAAATAAATATATTCATTGTAATGTTGGTGTTTCATGTTGATTTTGTTGTCATCTAATCCAAAGTCCTCTATTCAGTTAGATGTAATTGTCAAAAGCATATCAGCACAGACATAGAAGCTTATTTTAGTGGAAGAATAAACGACTGTTCTCTCCGATGGAAAACAAAACAACATTAGATCAGATTGTAGTTTCTACTACACTATAAAATGATGTATTTACTATACCACACATACACACGCACACAGGGAGGGCTGTAAAATGATTTTTTCATTATGCAATACACACACAGAGAGGGAAATAATCTGATTTTACTGTAGCATTCAGGGGAGCTAGAGTATAAATGGTGACGTATTGTCCAATATATTACAATTACAGTGGCGGAAACAGCCAGAGCGTATCCCTACCACCGTGGACAATCTATTCACACTTATTATGGAAGTTTATGATTTGAGACTGGTCTGACTTGATGTGATCTGAAGTTCATTAAAAATGACATTGAGCAATGATAAAGCACTGGGAGAGAGGAGAGACAGAGTGTGCATGGTTGCTTGCATGTGTGAGAGTGTGTGTGTCCTTGTGTCCACCACAGCGCAGGTCATTGCAGCCGAAGGTCTTTGAGTCAGATGCTATTCTAACTGTGAAGTGGTTCACAGCCTTGTGAAAACCAGGAAGTAAAGGATCATAAGACAGGTAGACTAGAGTGCTGTGCTGAACCATGCAGGTACATTTCAAACTCTCCAAATCCTTTAAGAAAGGGTCTTCTCTCAGGACACCAGATTCCCACTCCATGTTGAGTCAATAAGAATTTCTCTCTCTGTTTGTGCGCAGTCACTGGTTCAGTGGCAATATAAGACAAGACCACTGTGTTTGCTTCCCAGTGAGTCTCAAACAGAACTGGGTTCAAATACCATTCAAAATATTTTAAGTTCTTAGTGTTTTCTTAATCCCGGCCGGCAGTGCCAGATGGGCGGGGACTGTGTCACTTGTCTGACTACTCTATTGGTTAGATTACACAAGTCAAGCTCAAACTATTTTTTCAAACAGTATTTGAACCCAAGTTTTTATTTGAACCCAGTGTGTCTGCAGGACAGCGTGTGCTCCACACCTCCAGGGAAAGGCAAACAGGACACACCTTCACCCTTTTCTCAATCCTCCTGCAGTTTTCACGCATTCCATGTGCAATCAGCCTGACGTGGGACCTATCTGTGTCACACTTACTTGACAACCCTTAATAACATGGGTGAGAGACTCCTCACCCCGACATACACTGACAAACACACACACACACACACACACACATGGAACACACTAAAACACACAAACACACAAACACACACACACATGGAAATACTAAAACACACACACACCCTGTCAAACACACACACACACAACACACACACATTCAAAACACTTTAAAACACACAAACCTAACACACACTACAAACACACACACACATGGAAATAACACACAATAACACACACACACTGACACAACACACACACACACACACACACAATTCAGACCCATTCAAAATCCTACTTTGCCAAACCCTTAACCCAAAACCTAAAACACCTAACATACGATACACACACACTTACAAACACACACACACACACCCACCCTGACACACACACACACACACACACACACACACACACACTGACACACTGACACACACCACACCCACACACACACACACACACACACACACACACACACACACACACACACACACACACACACACACACACACACACACACACACACACACTGATAAACACACACACACACACACACACACACAGACATACTGACACACACAGACATACTGGCACACACTCACACATACCCTGACACACAAGGTCGAGAGCCGTACATCCTCCGAAACACAACCCAACCAAGCCGCAATGATTCTTGACACAATGCCCAGTTAACCCGGAAGCCAGCCGCACTAATGTGTCGGAGGAAACACCATACACCTGGCGACCGTGTCAGCGTGCACTGCGCCTGGTCCACCACAGAAGTCACTAGTGTGCGATGGGACAAGAACATCCATGCCGGCCAAACTCTCCCTAACCCGCACGACATTGCGCCAATTGTGCCCCCGCCCCATGGGTCTCCCGGTCACTGCTGGTTGCGACAGAGGCTGGACTTGAACCCATAATCTCTAGTGGCACAGCTAGCACTGAGATGCAGTGCCTTAGGCCACTGTGTCACTAGGGAGGCCCTGGTCGGTCGGTCAGTTGGTCAGTCGGTTGGCCGGTCGGTTGGATGGATGGTTGTTTGGTCGGTTGGTTGGTCGGTCAGTTGGTTGGTCATTTGGTCGGTTGGTTGGTCGGTTGTTTGGTCGGTTGGTTGGTCGGTTGTTTGGTCGGTTGGTTGGTTGGTTGGTCGGTTATTTGGTCGGTCGGGTTGGTTGGTTGGTTGTTTGGTCGGTCGGTCGGTTGTTTGGTCGGTTGGTTGGTCAGACAGGTTGTTTGGTCAAGGTTGGTTGGTTGGTCGGTTATTTGGTCGGTCGGTTGGTTGGTTGGTTGGTTGGTCGGTCGGTCGGTTGTTTGGTCGGTTGGTTGGTTGGATCTCAGCCCACTCACCTTTTAAACTCTGAAAACAATCACCTTTCCACTCCATATAATTGACCTAAACAGAACCTTCTGATAACATCTTAGAATTATTGAGTACAAAACAATCACTGTATCTGGCATTTAATAGATAAAAACATGGTACTTCTCTAGTCTAATAGCATTGTTTATGTCGGTAAGGGAAGAACAACTGTATTGCTAGATACCTGGTGTGCGTCACAGTCCATTGACTGTTGGGTTTGGAAACACTGTTTTAAAAAATGTTCCTCCTACTTTAACTCTGGTCAAATAGAGTAGCAAGAGAGACATTGTTGCAGTCATGTTGAGAGGAGAGAATGAAGGAGATTGGAGAAAGATGACAAATGAACAAGGAGAAGAGAATAAGAGGATAGGAGGAGAGGTCTCTTGGGAGAGGAGAGGTTCTCTTGGGAGAGGTCTCTCTTGGGAGAGGAGAGGAGAGGAGAGGAGAGGAGAGGAGTCTCTCTTGGGACCTAGTAATAGGTCTCTTGGGAGAGACAGACATCTGTTCAGTCAACCTAACTGAGTCAAGTTGATCCACTCTCTAACTAGGTCTCTCTTGGGACCTAGTAATAGGTCTCTCTTGGGACCTAGTAATAGGTCTCTCTTGGGACCTAGTAATAGGTCTCTTGGGTCTCTCTTGGGACCTAGTAATAGGTCTCTCTTGGGACCTAGTAATAGGTCTCTCTTGGGACCTAGTAATAGGTCTCTCTTGGGACCTAGTAATAGGTCTCTCTTGGGACCTAGTAATAGGTAATAGGTCTCTTGGGACCTAGTAATAGGTCTCTCTTGGGACCTAGTAATAGGTCTCTCTTGGGACCTAGTAATAGGTCTCTCTAGTAATAGGTCTTGGGACCTAGTAATAGGTCTCTCTTGGGACCTAGTAATAGGTCTCTCTTGGGACCTAGTAATAGGTCTCTCTTGGGACCTAGTAATAGGTCTCTCTTGGGACCTAGTAATAGGTCTCTCTTGGGACCTAGTAATAGGTCTCTCTTGGGACCTAGTAATAGGTCTCTCTTGGGACCTAGTAATAGGTCTCTCTTGGGACCTAGTAATAGGTCTCTCTTGGGACCTAGTAATAGGTCTCTCTTGGGACCTAGTAATAGGTCTCTCTTGGGACCTAGTAATAGGTCTCTCTTGGGACCTAGTAATAGGTCTCTCTTGGGACCTAGTAATAGGTCTCTCTTGGGACCTAGTAATTGAATAAAAGTTTGTGAAATACTTCCTTGCAAAATATGGAGAGGGAGAGACTTAGAGATTGAGAGAATGAAGAAGAGAGAGATAGAAAAGAGAGAGAGCAAGAGAAAGAGAGAGTGAGAGAGAGAGAGAATGAATAACAGAAGGATAAGGAGAAACAATGATAGGAGAGAGAGGAGCAGTTCTCTCCTGAGACCTGTATTGAATAATTAACGTTTGTGATATCTGTCTTCCCCGAATCTACCAGAGTCCCTCTTACACGTGTAATTTAGTGTGATTAACTTGTTTAGGACATGAAGCTTCCAGCCTCTACATTCTAAAAAGTAAAGGTTCCTGGAGTATCCTTTAAGGGTTCTTCAAACTGAAACTGTGGGGGTACCCCTGTAAGTTCTTTAAATAATCATTTTTAATGAATCCTCTAAGAACCTTTTGAAAAACCTTTCGGGTAAAATGTTTGAACCCCTCTCCCCATGATTATTATTATGATCAATATAATACAATAACACAATATATTAGTTGTCAGTGTTTATTATGATTTTAGTGGCAGAGCAGAATAAAAACATCTACATATGTTTGGGTTACATCTCTGTGTTTTTGTGTGTGTGTTTGTTTAGGGCTTCGTCCCAGTGCCTTTTCATTTGATTTTTTATTTAACTTTTTATTTCACCTTTATTTAACCAACTAGTTGAGAACAAGTTCCCATTTACAACTGCGACCTGGCCAAGATAAAGCATAGCAGTGTGAACAGACAGCATGGGATGTTGTATATTTTGGTGGAGTATTAAACCCCCTTATTACAAATTCCTGCGACTGTTTCCAATCATTTATACAACGTGACACCTTTTCTTGGCATTTTCAGTGCCAAGAAACCTAAGGTTCTTTGAAGAACTTTGAGGATCTTAGAAGAACCCTTGTTAAACCCCTAATTGTTAGAGAGTACTATTCTGTTGTTCTATTAGGATTTGTCATTCTTGGGGACCGTTTACATTCTGAATGGCTCTGAATGAAATAAGTACATTTTCAGAGAAGTCGGCTTTACATGGAACAATATCTGAAGTAGTTGGTGATAATTCAATTTTGTTCTGTCATAGAAAGGATAAACGCTCTCTCTCTCTCTCTCTCTCTCACACACACACGCACACTCCTACGCACACACATACACACTATTGACAGCTTAATCTCTGTGTTTTTCAGTCCAGAAGCAGAGTGAGTAAACAGAGATCAGTTCCAAAATGTTTACGGGCTGGCAGTAGACTTTATCTAATGTGAAAGAAATGAATCTTTAAGAGCTACTTCAGCTGGTCCTGAGCTGCTTGGAGAGAGAGTGTGTGTGTGTGTGTGGGTTGTGTGTGCATGTGTGTGTGTGCATGCGTGTGTGTGTGTTCATCTGTCCTGTCCTGCTGGGATAGGAGAGGCGATACGCTGACATTAAGTTATTTCAGGAGATAATTATTCTGGTTTTAATGTCCTCATCCGGCCCCAACCGGTGGACAGCATGGTAGGATTGGTGTTGGAGGAGATGGGAGGAAGAGAAACTCCCCCTCCTTCTGTCTGGCCATCCATCCCTCTTCTCTTTACCAGTTGTTGTTGAACGTTGTGTGTTTGTGTGTGTCAGTGCCATAGCAGAGACTTATAAGGTCCTAAAGGACTCCTGAACATTATTTTGCTCTTACTTGTTCCTTCTTTTGTTAGAATGTAGCTAAATAGTTTTGAATTATGAATTCTTAAACATCTGATTGAGGAACGTGATACATTCTGTTTGATGGATTTGAACAAATACTGTTTGACTGCTCAACAACTGAGGTTGTCATGTTTCAGAGATATTGTCTAGAAGTGATCTTTCCATACGTCTCAATGTCACCAGCTGTCATCCAGGTAGTAGTGATGTCACAATGATGTCATAGAGAGGTACCTTGGAATGATTTATCATCAACACGCCCCCCGGAGACCAATTACTCGCCTTAGACTGAGAGACACAAATGTCAAACACACACAAGCAGGCTTTCACTCACATTTCAAGTGGAGGTCTATGAAACATAGCAGCTGTGCTTAATGTTCCTCAGACATTGAGGATGTGTGTCCTTGTGGACAATTCATGCAGTGTGTGACAACGGTCAAGATTTGATGACGCTAGTGGAAACTGATGAATACTGAAGTATTCTGAGCACTGAAGGTGAGGCGTGACCCTGTAGTGTTGGCTTGGATTCACTTTAATCACTCCTCTGTGCCTATCCTCTAACTTCCCAGCTAGCACATAATGTTCTGAGAACCATATGGGTCTTAGAGCTTGGTTGAGCATGGTTGTCCTATGAATATTTAGAGTTAGATTTGGCATTATGAGGTATTGTGTGTAGATTGATCAGGACAATTGTTTATTCATTCCTTTTTAGAATGATAACTTTCCGAATGCACTGTATGTACACTACCGTTCAAAATGTTGGGGTCACTTAGAAATGTCCTTGTTTTTGAAAGAAAAGCAATTTTTTTGTCCATTAAAATAACATCAAATTGATCAGAAATACAGTGTAGACATTGTTAATGTTGCAATTGACTATTGTAGAGCTAGGCCTCTTTTTTTCTCAATTTAAGCCTGAATGACGTGCCCAAAGTAAACTGCCTGTTGCTCAGGCCCTGAAGCCATAATATGCAAATCATTGGTACCATTGGAAAGAAAACACTTTGAAGTTTGTAGAAATGTTAAAATAATGTAGGAGAATATAGCATAATAGATATGGTAGGAGAAAATCCAAAGAAAAACCAATCTGATTTTTTTTTGCGAGAGAAACCATCATCTTAGAATGGCAAGTATAAGGTCATATTGAAAATTAGCTCCCTGGATGCAATTCCAAATTCTTCCACAGGGTATCAGCAGTCTATGTTCAAGGTTTCAGGCTTGTAACTTCAAAAACGAATAAGACATATCAGTTTTAGTACAGGGACACAGTCTTTGAAATTATGTGTGTTCGTTCGCACCATGAAGACACGACGCACCTGCTAAAATCGGTTTCCCATTGAACATACTTCTTTCCGTAACAAATTGCATAGCTTGGTTACATTTTAGGGTATCTGAGGAGTAAATATAAACTTATTTTGACTTGTTGAAACAAAGTTTAGGGGTATATTTTCGGATTCCATTCTCTGCATGTTGAACTAGTGGAATACTCATATCGATGACACCAACTAAACTGACTTTTTGGTATATAAAGAAGGATTTTATCTAACATAATGACACTACATGTTGTAGCTGGGTCCCTTTGAATGAGAAATCAGAGGAAGATTATCAAAAAGTAATTGAATATTTAATCGCTATTTGTGAATTTATGAAACTTGTGCCGGAAGAAAAATATTTTGATGTGTGGCGCTGTCGTCAAACAATTGCATGGCATGTTTTCACTGTAATAGCTACTGTAAATCGGACAGTGGAGTTAGATTAACAAGAATTTAAGCTTTCAAACGATATAAGACACTTATATGTACCTAAATGTTTAACTTATTGAAACTGCATATTTCACAGGCCCAGAAACTAGAATATGCATTTAATTGTCAGATTATGATAGAAAACCCTCTAAGGTTTCCAAAAGTGTAAAAATATTGTCTGTAACAGAACTGATATTGCAAGCGAAAACCTGAGGAAAATCAAACCAGGAAGTGGCTTCTATTTTGAAAGCTCCATGTTCCATAGCCTGCCTTCACTCCATTTAAAGGGATATCAACCACATTCCTTTTCCTATCGCCTCCTCAAGGTGTCAACCGTCTTTAGACATAGTTTCAGGCTTTAATTTTGAACATTTAACGAGAAAGATGTCATTGCGTCAGTGGATAGCTGGGTGTTCGCAGGAGTTTTGCTTGCGCAACAGAGTGGGGAAGCCATTGTCTCTCCCTCTCCTATTGAAAAAGTGTCCTGGTTGATATATTAGCGATTATATATTTTAAAACAATCTGAGGATTGTTAATAAAAAACGTGGACATTGGACATTACGGATACTATTTGGAATTTTCGTCTGCGTTGTCGTGACCGCTCGCGCCTGTGGATTTCTGAACATAACGTGCCAAACAAATGGAGGTCATTTGGATATAAAAATAATCTTTATGGAACAAAAGGAACATTTATTGTGTAACTAGGAGTCTCGTGAGTGAAAACATTCGAAGATCATCAAAGGTAAGCGATTTAATCTATTGCTTTTCTGACTTTCGTGACCAATCTACTTGGCTGCCAGGTGTTTGTAATATTTTGTCTACTGAGAGAGATGTTCTTACATAAACGCTTGTTATGCTTTCGCCGAAAAGTTGTATTGAAATCTGACACACCAGTTGGATTAACAACAAGCTAAACTGTGTTTTACTATATTGCACTTGTGATTTAATGAAAATGAAATATGTTTAGTAATTTAATTTGAATTTGGCGCGTTGCAATTCAACGGGTGTTGATGAAAATGATCCCGCTAACGGGATGGGTGCGTCAAGAAGTTAATATCCATAATTTGTATGATTATTTATTTGAATTGCGCGACTTCCAGTTATTTATTTGAATTACCACCGCTAGCGAGACGCCTAGCCATAAAATGATTTATTAATGGAATGTCTACATAGGCGTACATTGGCCCATTATCAACAACCATCACTCCTGTGTTCCAATGGCACGTTGTGTTAGCTAATCCAAGTTGATAATTTTATATAAAACTTTTCAAACACACCCTCCTCTCCCTTCCTATATAAGCCCTTGACGACAATAGAACTTCCTGTTCCAATGAGGTAGGATGACGGTCCTATGTCAGAATGGTTCAGAAAAAAACTACAGAACGAAGCCAACATCAGCATGAGCTTTGGTTGCGAATGGTATGAACTTTGAACTCTTATTCACAACAGAAGTGATACCTCTGTCGTGAGTTAGCGACCGCAGCTGCAAACCACAGCTGAAAACGCAGGTTAGGAAGGAACAGACAGAGTATACCATCTACCACACAACGACGTTACTACAACTTATCCAAGTGACCACCAGAGACATTCTTCAAAGGACAGAGGACTCGGTTTGGCAACACGGTCTTCCATCTACCACCAACCTACTGAAGCGCAGCTCAGAGTAAATATTTATGACATTTTCCTTTTCCAAATGGGCGGTAATTTAGAATGCATAAGGTACTGTATTTACGATAGCACAGCTCCTTCCGTTTGTTCCTTAGTCTACCGCTCTTTCACTCAACCCAGCCTCTTTTCCTTTGTGTAACAAGCTGTCATATCTGTTCCGCTTGGGATGTTTTCCTTTATGACGTAATTTGTAATCAAGTTATGATTTAATTATGTGTTTGTGAATTCTGTGTGATTAGTTACGTATTTAGTAAATAAATAATTAAACCCAATTTTGTATTGCTGATTCAACTTGTTAGCCAGGGTTCTTGCAGATAACCAAGAATTTACAACTTTCCGATTAAGAGACTGAAGTAAGATGATTGATATTGACTGCTATTGATGTAAAATATTACTAGATCTTTAAGGGTTTATTCGGAAGATAACAGCTCTATAAATATTATTTTGTGGTGCCCGACTCTCTAGTTAATTAGATTTACATGATTAGCTCAATCAGGTGATATTAATTACGGAGAAATTATTTTATAGAATAGCATGTTTTAGCAATTAATCCGGCATAGCCAAAGACACGACAACATGTTTCTGTGGACATTATGGAAACTATTTGGAATTTGACCGCTCTTTCCTGTGGATTTCTGAACATAACGCGCCAAACAAACGGAGGTATTTTGGATATAAAAATAATCTTTATGGAACAAAAGGAACATTTGTTGTGTAACTGGGAGTCTCGTGAATGAAAACATCCAAAGATCATCAAAGGTAAATTATTTTTAGTAATATTCATTGAATGTAGCGCTATGCTATTCAGCGGTTGTTGATGACAATTATCCCATTAACGGGATTGCAGCCATAACAAGTTAATAACAGGCATTCTCTTTTGTCTGTCTCCCCCCCACCCCTCCGAACTTCTGAGTCAGTCACTATAGCAACAGTTGCTGAGGCTGCGTTAGAGGACAAGCTCTGTCCTTTCTTTCTTTGAAACACTCCTTCAGATATTCCTCATCACTCGTTCATCCCTCTCTTCTTTCCTTTCTTCTTGAGTGCTTTATTCCATCCTGTGCTCCTGTTGATCTCCTTCTCTCTCTTTCTCTTTCTCTTTCTCTTTCTCTTTCTCTTTCTCTGTATCTCCCTCCCTCCCTCCCTCCCTCCCTCCCTCCCTCCCTCCCTCCCTCCCTCCCTCCCTCCCTCCCTCCCTCCCTCCCTCCCTCCCTCCCTCCCTTCCTTCCCTCCCTCCCTCCCTCCCTGCCTCCCTCCCTCCCTCCCTCCCTCCCTCCCTCCCTCCCTCCCTCTGTCATTGTAAAGGTCATGATTACACAGGGTTTTTCAGATTGATCCCTGTCTTCTCTCCAGACATTCCTAGTCAACACAGTCTAACCAGCTGTCAGGCCACCCTCACCGTGTTGACTGAGAGAGAGAATGGTGGGACAGTGTACTGATTATGTATATAAATATAATACAAGGTTAGAGAAGATTTGAATTTAATGTAAAACATATAACACAAAATGCAATTATAAGCCCGAAAACTTGGCAAACACACGTGCACAAACACACACACACACACACACACACACACACACACACACACACACACACACACACACACACACACACACACACACACACACA
This sequence comes from Oncorhynchus keta, assembly GCF_023373465.1. Classification (NCBI taxonomy): domain Eukaryota; kingdom Metazoa; phylum Chordata; class Actinopteri; order Salmoniformes; family Salmonidae; genus Oncorhynchus; species Oncorhynchus keta. The sequence goes on from NC_068424.1 coordinate 71,079,094, forward strand.
CACACACACACACACACACACACACACACACACACACACACACACTTAGACTGTTGGATAGAGGTCTTGGCACACAGAGACCACAACTCTCTGTTGTCCTTGACATTTACTGTGCATCTGTGTCCGACCAAAGCATGGTGTTTTACACGTGCATCATTCACAACCCTATCTCTCCATCACCTGAATGACAGGATTGTATTCCTCAAGGGTACAGTTGGATTTGTATCTCTTACCAATGCATTTAGGTGAACAAATTAAACTCCTTTTTCAGCGCAGTATATTTTTCAGGAGCCTGGAAGGAATTGAATAGCTGTAACGATCATTTTTTCTCTAGGCTGGTGTGTGTGTGTGTGTGTGTGTGTGTGTGTGTGTGTGTGTGTGTGTGTGTGTGTGTGTGTGTGTGTGTGTGTGTGTGTGTGTGTGTGTGCGTGCGTGTGTGTGTGTGTGTGTCTGAAATAACACTGTGAACCAAACACAGACATATTCACAAACCCCCTCACCTTCCTAACCTCTCCATTACCTAACTTATTTCTCCCCTTCGACTTCATCCTTTTCTTAATCCGTTCCAATTAATCCCCCCCAGTGACAGGAAGAAAAGGAATAGAAAGAGAGGTATAAAAGGAAAGAGAGAAAGATGATAACATCCTAAATCTTTAAGAGCAATGTTACAATATATCCTATGTGTAGAATTGTTGATCTCAGATTGAAAACATTGTTGTCCCATTCATGGCCTTCAGAGAGAGACCTCTCTTCAGGTCCACTGTCCTGCCGTGTGTGTGTGTTTGTGTGTGAGTGTGCGTCTGTGCATGAGTGTGTGTGCATGTGTGTTTCATGCTTGCGTTTTTGTGTTTAAAATCAACAACTTGCCTGTGGTGCACATGTATTTGTTATGGATCCCGATTAGCTGCCTTCATCTTCCTTTGGTCCAGCAGAATTACAGCAGTAATACAGGGTTTAAAACATTACAATATATTCATAACAGAATTTACAACATATTAAGTGTGTACCCTCAGGCCTTTACTCCACCACATATCTACAAAACAACATCCATGTGTACGTATGTGTGTCACGAATCCCGCTTCCTGAGTCTGTGTTTGCCTGTGTTTCTGTCCTGGAGTGTGTTTCCGGTGTCCTGGAACGCACCCTGTCTGGTTGCCGGGCGAATTAGCTTGTTGGGAGATCGATGTTCACCCGCACCTGTATCCCATCAGTAATCTGCACACCTGTCCTGATCATCACCTCTCCCCTTCAAAAGCTCTGACCTGACATCCATTCCCTGCCGGATCGTTAGCCATGAACAGTATGTTGTGTCCATGAACCAGCCTCCAGTTTATAAAGTTTGTTTTGTTTTATTGTTTTGTACGTCTTGCATGCCTTTAACTTAACGCCGTTTGTTTTGTTTTAGTGTTTTGTACGTCTTGCTTGCCTTTAACTTAACGCCGTTTGTTTTGTTTTAGTGTTTTGTACGTCTTGCTTGCCTTTAACTTAACGCCGTTTGTTTTGTTTTAGTGTTTTGTACGTCTTGCTTGCCTTTAACTTACCGCCGTTTGTTTTGTTTTAGTGTTTTGTACGTCTTGCTTGCCTTTAACTTAACGCCGTTTGTTTTGTTTTAGTGTTTTGTACGTCTTGCTTGCCTTTAACTTAACGCCGTTTGTTTTGTTTTAGTGTTTTGTACGTCCATTGATCTGCCTATCCACTCCCATCAACCCACCTCCGCTGCCTGCTCCTCCACCCAGAACCCATACCCCATCCCTGTCATACCCCATCCCTGACATACCCCATCCCTGTCTGCTCTTTGCCAGTGTGTTATCCATTGGATCTGCCTATCCACTCCCATCAACCCACCTCCGCTGCCTGCTCCTCCACCCAGAACCCATACCCCATCCCTGTCTGCTCGTCTCCAGTGTGTTATCCATTGGATCAGCCTATCCACTCCCATCAACCCACCTCCGCTGCCTGCTCCTCCACCCGGAACTATCTACCTCCACGTTCTCATTGATTAATAAATAATCACCATCTTTATACTCACCTTGTCCTGGTCTGCTTCTGGGTCCAATTCTGGTAAACCCTGACAGAACGATCCGGCCAGTGATGAACCCAGCGGACCTGGACTCCGTTTGCCATACAATTACCCAGCAGGAGAGGATGTTGGGACAACACAACACGGCGCTACACGAGATAGCGGGTTCAATCCGGAACTTATCGGATTAACGAGTGGTTGACTGGATTCAATTCACCTATGGGACATTTCGAGTACCAGGTGATGCCGTTTGGACATTCCAATGCTCCAGCAGTGTTCCAAAGTTTGGTGAATGACGTGCTGAGGGATATGATCGGTCTTTTTGTGTTCGTTTACCTGGATGACATCCTGATTTTGTTCAAGGAGCTTTCCAGCCACATCCAGCATGTTAAGCAGGTCCTGCAGCGGTTATTGGAGAACCGTCTGTTTGTGAAGGCAGAGAAGTGTGATTTTCACGCCCACACTACATCCTTCCCCGGGTACATCATCTCCAGGGGTGAGATCAAGATGGACCAAGAGAAGGTTCGGGCGGTTCGAGATTGGGCCCGGCACGGTACGAGACTGCAGCTCCAGAGATTCCTGGGATTTGCAAACTTCTATCGGAGGTTTATCCGTGATTACAGCCGGGTGGCCGCCTTTCACTGCTCTGACGTCTTGCACCAGCATTTTCTGTTGGACTCCTGAGGCAGACCGAGCATTTTTGAACTTGAAGAGCCGATTCACCAACGCGCCGAATCTCTCTCAACCTGACACTTCCCGTCAGTTTGTTGTTGAGGTGGACGCGTCTGTGGGGGTGGGCGCCATCCGGTCCCAGCGTAGCTCCACTGACGGTAAACTCCATCCCTGCGCCTTCTACTCTTGTCGTCTTTCACCAGCTAAGAGAAACTACGATGTGGGTAACCGGGAGCTTCTCACTGTGAAGCTTGCCTTGGAGGAGTGGAGTCACTGGTTGGAGGGAGCGGAGCAACCGTTTGTGGTCTGGACTGACCACAAGAATCTGGCTTACGTGCAATCGGCTAAACGTCTCAACTCCCGTCAGGCCAGGTGGGCTTTTTTTTTGACGCTTCAATTTTGCCCTGACGTTCCGACCTGGGTCGAAGAACGGCAAAGCGGACGCCTTGTTCCGGATGTTCTCCAAGACGGATGAGAGTGGGGCCAAGACTGAGACGATTCTTCCCCAGAACCTTGTCGTGGGAGCCGTTACATGGAGGATTGAGGAGGATGTGATGGTGGCCCTTCGGACGCAGCCCGGCCCGGTAACGGTCCACCCGGTCGGTTGTTCGTGCCTGAGTCAGTCCGTTCTGCTGTTCTTCAGTGGTCCCACGCCAGCAAGATAGCTTGTCACCCTGGCGTTGCTCGGACTATGGCGCTACTGCGCAGACGATTTTGGTGGCCTGCCATGGGAGAAGATACCCGAAGGTTTGTTGCCGCATGTCCTGTTTGTGCTCAGAACAAAAGTACCAATCGGCCCAGCTCTGGGCTTCTTCACCCCCTACCTATTCCTCGGCGACCTTGGTCGCATCTGGCCCTGGATTTTGTCACAGGATTGCCCCCTTCTGTTGGGAACACTGTCATTCTGACCATTGTGGACAGATTCAGCAAGTTTGCTCATTTTGTCCCTTTCTCCAAGCTTCCATCTGCCACGGAGACATCCGAGATCCTGGTTAGGGAGGTTTTCAGGGTCCATGGATTGCCCAGTCACATTGTTTCTGACCGTGGTCCTCAGTTTACCTCTGCTGTCTGGAGATCCTTCTGTTTGGCCATTGGAGCTACAGTCAGTCTCACTTCTGGATTTCACCCACAATCTAATGGACAGGCGGAGAGAGCCAACCAGAAGATGGAGTCCACGCTGCACTGTCTTGTCTCCTCTGATCCCACCTCTTGGTCATCCCAATTACCCTGGGTCGAGTATGCCCATAATACCCTTCCTTCATCTGCCACTGGGATGTCCCCCTTCCAATGCCTGTACGGATACCAACCTCCCTTGTTTCCTTCTCAGGAGGGGATCTTTCGGTTCCCTCTGTCCAGGCCCACATTCGTCGTTACCACTGGACCTGGCATCGGGCCAGGAAGACCCTGCTTAGAGTTTCTGACCGTTATCAGATCCAGGCGAATCGTCGCCGTATTCCTGCTCCCGCTTATACCATCTGAGATAAGGTTTGGTTGGCTACACAGGATCTTCCTCTACGGACTGAGTCGAGGAAACTGTCACCAAAGTTCATTGGTCCGTTTGTGGTGGAGAGAATCATTAACCCTGTTGTGGTCCGACTCAAATTGCCGGCAACGCTTCGAGTACACCCCACCTTTCATGTCACCTGCCTCAAGCAGGTTCTCCTCAGTCCTCTGTTGCCCCTCCTCCTCCTCCTCAGATGATCGGAGGTGGTCCTGCCTACACGGTGCGCCGCATAATGGATTCCAGACGGCGGGGTCGAGGTTTCAATATCTCGTGCATTGGGAAGGATATGGTCCAGAGGAGAGGATTTGGATTCATCGGTGTCAGATCCAGATCCGCCCGGTGGCGTTCGTCGGGGGGTACTGTCACGAATCCCGCTTCCTGAGTCTGTGTTTGCCTGTGTTCCTGTCCTGGAGTGTGTTTCCGGTGTCCTGGAACGCACCCTGTCTGGTTGCCGGGCTAATTAGCTTGTTGGGAGATCGATGTTCACCCGCACCTGTATCCCATCAGTAATCTGCACACCTGTCCTGATCATCACCTCTCCCCTTCAAAAGCTCTGACCTGACATCCATTCCCTGCCGGATCGTTAGCCATGAACAGTATGTTGTGTCCATGAACCAGCCTCCAGTTTATAAAGTTTGTTTTGTTTTAGTGTTTTGTACGTCTTGCTTGCCTTTAACTTACCGCCATTTGTTTTTGTCTACAGCCATTCACCCAGAACCCATACCCCATCCCTGTTTTGTTCCCTGTTTCATACCCATCCCTTTAACATACCCCATCCCTGTTTTACCCCATGTGTCATACCCCATCCCTGTCCTTTAACTTACCGCCAGTGTGATATCCATTGTGATCTGCCTATCCACTCCCATCAACCCACCTCCGTTTTGCCTGCTCCTCCACCCAGAACTTTACCTCCACGTTCTCATTGATTAATAAATAATCACCATCTTTATACTCACCTTGTCCTGGTCTGCTTCTGGGTCCAATTCTGGTAAACCCTGACTAAAACCCCAAACAGCATGTTATCATGTGTTTGTATGCCTGTGTCTGAGCCTGTGTCTAGAAAGGCCTATGTTTATGTTGCTTCACAGAACCCCGCTGGGGTTCCAGTCGTGTTTTTATCTGTTTTTTCAATCAAATTTGACTGCTTGCATATGATGTTCAAGCCTGTTCATGGGTGGACCCAGCATGGTCAAGGTCCTAAAATAAGGCAGAACAGTTGAAACACAGCGCAGCACAGTCAGGTGGACTGGGGCAGCAAGGAGCCTTCATGTGTCAATCACCACATTCTCAGGGCTCAGACTCAATGATGTCAGCTCTTGCTGCTGGTGATTGTCTGAGTCCCATGTCATGCAGTCCTGGGACATGTTCTGTAGGGCTTCTGGCCCTTCTTTGGACACTGTTAACTAACCTCCAAATGAGCTTCAATGCCATACAACACTCTTTCTGTGGCCTCCAATTGATTTTAAGGACAAGTAAAAAGGTCCTCCAGAATTAGAGAAACTAAATGCATGCTCTTCAAGATTGCTGCCCACCTGACCCTAGCATCACTACTCCCAGGACTGTTCTGAGCCTAAATACTGGACAACTATAAATACCTAGGGGTCTGGGACACGTAAACTCATCTTCCTGACTCACCCGGACAGGGCCAAACAGGAAGGATATAACCCTAGAATCCTTTCATTTTGCAAAGCCTCTTTCACATGCCCCCACACCACTAAAATCTTCACTATCCAACTTACCATCCTGAGACAAGGCCACTCCCCCAAACCCCCCCCGTAGTACAACCGGCAGGTATATTGCACTGGTCATCCCCAAAGTGAATCAACCCTCCTTTGGCCGCCTTTCCTTCCAGTTCTCTGCTGCCAATGACTGGAACAGGGTTACAAAAATCCCTGAAGGGTCTGATATCTCCCTCTCTAGACTTTAAGCATCAGCTTTCAGAGCAGATTACCGATCACTGTACCTGTCACGACCGTTGGTGGAAGAAGGTGAGGACCAGGTATAGCATGGTTGGTGACATAATTTAATGGAAACGGAACACTATCAAACAAGAAACAAAAAAACAACCGAACAGCTCCATCAGGTGCAAAACACACTAAACAGATAACTACCATAAAAAGAACCCATAGTAGGAAAACAGGCTGCCTCCAGCTGTTTGCTCAATCAGAGACAACGATTGACAGCTGCTTCTGATTGGGAACCGTAGCAGGCCAAACACCTAGAAATATACACACAGGATAAAACAGAATGCCCACCCCAACTCACGCCCTGACCAAACTAAAATAGAGACATAAAAAGCAACTAAGGTCAGGTCTTTGACGTGACAGTACCTGTACATTGCCAATCTGTAAATAGCACACCTGACTTCCTCATACCCATATTATTACGTATTTACCCTTTATTTGATCTTTTGCACCCCAGTATCTATTGTATCTCTTATAGAGCATCATCATCTGCACATCTATCACTCCAGCATTATTTAAAACAGTTGTAAATAAGAACTTGTTCTCAACTGGCCTACCTGGTTAAATAAAAAATAAACTTGTTTTGTTTTAGTGAGATCCATGTAGTCATGGCTCTATGTATTTATGTGCACCTCCCAAAGACTTGGGGACTGTGAAGAGACCTTTGTTTTGTTTTAGTGTTTATGCATGGGTGCCTTTAACTTAAGCTGTTTGTGCCAGTCATTCAAACAGTGTTTTGTGCACACAACACCTCTCACAAATACAAGTAGTTTTGTTTGAGTGTTTTCTCTCCTCCACTTTGAGCCAGGAGAGATTGTTTTGGTTAATGTTTTAGCTCTCTGTGCTTGCCTTTAAGGCCAGCCCTGCTGCCCTGTTTGTTTTGTTTTAGTTTTAAGTACCTCTTAGTGCCTTTAACCCCGACTGAACTATAGTCCAGGTTTTAAAACTAGGGTCTTTAAGGACCTGCTTGTTGAAGTGCTGTTAAGGTTTAGAACATCAATTTATTATAACCATGTTTTGTTTTAGTGTTTTCCAGCCTTTAACTTAACGCCTCGGTTACTGTTTTGAGTATTCTCAACTTGCTCAAATACCACATTATTCATTACAATATTTAGTTGAGGTTAGGGTTTTGAATGGTTTGCCACAAATACAATGCTTTTAGTTTTTTGAAATATTTTGGACTAACTTATTCCTTTCCACCCATTCTGAAACTACCTGCAGCGTTTTTTTTTTTTTAATTTTTTTATTTTATTTTTTAACCAGGTAGGCCAGTTTTTGAACAAGTTCTTTTGCGTCTTGACCTGGCCAAGATAAACATAACGCAATGTGAGCAGACAACACAGAGTTACACATGGAGTAAACGATTAACAAGTCAATAAACAGTAGGCCGGGGAGTCTATATACATTGTGTGCAAAAGGCATGAGGTAGGCGAATAATTACAATTTTGTAGATTAACACTGGAGTGATAAATTATCAGATGGTCATGTACAGGTGGAGATATTGGTGTGCAAAAGAGCAGAAAAGTAAATAAATAAAATATGGGGATGAGGTAGGTAAAAATGGGTGGGATATTTGCCGATAGACTATGTACAGCTGCAGCGATCGGTTAGCTGCTCAGATAGCAGATGTTTGAAGTTGGTGAGGGAGATAAAAGTCTCCAACTTCAGCGATTTTTGCAATTTGTTCCAGTCACAGGCAGCAGAGAACTGGAACGAAAGGCGGCCAAATGAGGTGTTGGCTTTAGGGATGATCAGTGAGATACAAATGCTGGAGCACGTGCTACGGATGGGTGTTGCCATCGTGACCAGTGAACTGAGATAAGGCGGAGCTTTACCTAGCATGGACTTGTAGATGACCTGGAGCCAGTGGGTCTGGCGACGAATATGTAGCGAGGGCCAGCCGACTAGAGCGTACAAGTCGCAGTGGTGGGTGGTATAAGGTGCTTTAGTGACAAAACGGATGGCACTGTGATAAACTGCATCCAGTTTGCTGAGTAGAGTGTTGGAAGCAATTTTGTAGATGACATCGCCGAAGTCGAGGATCAGTAGGATAGTCAGTTTTACTAGGGTAAGTTTGGCGGCGTGAGTGAAGGAAGCTTTGTTGCGGAATAGAAAGCCGACTCTTGATTTAATTTTCGATTGGAGATGTTTGATATGAGTCTGGAAGGAGAGTTTACAGTCTAGCCAGACACCTAGGTACTTATAGATGTCCACATATTCAAGGTTGGAACCATCCAGGGTGGTGATGCTGGTCAGGCGTGTGGGTGCAGGCAGCGAACGGTTGAAAAGCATGCATTTGGTTTTACTAGCGTTTAAGAACAGTTGGAGGCCACGGAAGGAGTGTTGTATGGCATTGAAGCTCGTTTGGAGGTTAGATAGCATAGTGTCCAAGGACGGGCCGGAAGTATATAGAATGGTGTCGTCTGCGTAGAGGTGGATCAGGGAATCGTCCGCAGCAAGAGCAACATCATTGATATATACAGAAAAAAGAGTCGGCCCGAGGATTGAACCCTGTGGCACCCCCATAGAGACTTCCAGAGGACCGGACAGCATGCCCTCCGATTTGACACACTGAACTCTGTCTGCAAAGTAATTGGTGAACCAGGCAAGGCAGTCATCCGATAAACCGAGGCTACTGAGTCTGCCGATTAGAATATGGTGATTGACCGAGTCGAAAGCCTTGGCAAGGTCGATGAAGACGGCTGCACAGTACTGTCTTTTATCGATGGCGGTTATGATATAATTTAGTACCTTGAGCGTGGCTGAGGTGCACCCGTGACCGGCTCGGAAACCAGATTGCACAGCGGAGAAGGTACGGTGGGATTCGAGATGGTCAGTGACCTGTTTGTTGACTTGGCTTTCGAAGACCTTAGATAGGCAGGGCAGGATGGATATAGGTCTGTAACAGTTTGGGTCCAGAGTGTCTCCCCCTTTGAAGAGGGGGATGACTGCGGCAGCTTTCCAGTCCTTGGGGATCTCAGAGGATATGAAAGAGAGGTTGAACAGGCTGGTAATAGGGGTTGCGACAATGGCGGCAGATAGTTTCAGAAATAGAGGGTCCAGATTGTCAAGCCCAGCTGATTTGTACGGGTCCAGGTTTTGCAGCTCTTTCAGAACATCTGCTATCTGGATTTGGGTAAAGGAGAACCTGGAGAGGCTTGGGCGAGTAGCTGCGGGGGGGCGGAGCTGTTGGTCGAGGTTGGAGTAGCCAGGCGGAAGGCGTGGCCAGCCGTTGAGAAATGCTTGTTGAAGTTTTCGATAATCATGGATTTATCGGTGGTGACCGTGTTACCTAGCCTCAGTGCAGTGGGCAGCTGGGAGGAGGTGCTCTTGTTCTCCATGGACTTCACAGTGTCCCAGAACTTTTTGGAGTTGGAGCTACAGGATGCAAACTTCTGCCTGAAGAAGCTGGCCTTAGCTTTCCTGACTGACTGCGTGTATTGGTTCCTGACTTCCCTGAACAGTTGCATATCGCGGTGACTGTTCAATGCTATTGCAGTCCGCCACAGGATGTTTTTGTGCTGGTCGAGGGCAGTCAGGTCTGGAGTGAACCAAGGGCTATATCTGTTCTTAGTTCTGCATTTTTTGAACGGAGCATGCTTATCTAAAATGTTCATGTTTTGTTAAGCACTGCAGTCATTTCAGTTGCTGTAGTAACTGACGTGTACAGTGTTGTGTCATCCACATACAGAGACACAATTTACTCAATGCCAGTGGCATGTTGTTAGTAAAGATTTAAAAAGTAATCTGTCTAGACAGCTGCCTTGTGGAATTCCTGATTCTACCGGGATTTTGTTGGAGAGGCTTCGATTAAAGAACACCCTTTGTGTTCTGTAAGGCAGGTAACTCCTTATCTACAAAACAGCAGGGGTGTAAAGCCATAACACAAATGTTTTTCCAGACTATGATTGATATTGTCAAAAGCTGCACTGAAGTTTAACAAAAGAGCCCCCACAATCTTTTTATCATCAATTTCACTCAGCCAATCATCAGTAATTTGTGTAAGTGCCGTTGAATGTCTGCTGTTAATTTGTTTACTGCAAAATATCATCTGGTCAAACACCACTTTTTCCTAAAGTTTTCAAAGGGTTGGTAACAGGCTGATTGGTAAGTTATTTCAGCCAGTAAAGGGGGCTTTACTATCCGTAGTTAGGGGGAAACTTTTGCTTCCCTCCAGGCCTGAGGACACACACTTTCTAGTATTCTTAAATTAAATATATGTCAAATAGGTGTGGCAATATCATCCACTATTATCCTCAGTAATTGTCCATCAAGTTTGTCAGACAGTGGTAGACAACAACAATGAAACACCCCTTCCACACTCACTTTTCGGAATTCAAATTACAATGCTTGTCTTTCATAACTTGATCACATATACAGTTGAAGTCGGAAGTTTACATACACCTTAGCCAAATCCATTTCAACTCAGTTTTTCACACAAGCTCAAATCAAATCAAATCAAACATTTTATTTGTCACATACACATGGTTAGCAGATGTTAATGCGAGTGTAGCGAAATGCTTGTGCTTCTAGTTCCGACAATGCAGTGACAACCAACAAGTAATCTAACTAACAATTCCAGAACTACTGTCTTATACACAGTGTAAGGGGATAAAGAATATGTACATAAGGATATATGAATGAGTGATGGTACAGAGCAGCATACAGTAGATGGTATCGAGTACAGTATATACATATGAGATGAGTATGTAGACAAAGTAAACAAAGTGGCATAGTTAAAGTGGCTAGTGATACATGTATTACATAAGGATGCAGTCGATGATGTAGAGTACAGTATATACGTATGCATATGAGATGAATAATGTAGGGTAAGTAACATTATATAAGGTAGCATTGTTTAAAGTGGCTAGTGATATATTTACATAATTTCCCATCAATTCCCATTATTAAAGTGGCTGGAGTTGGGTCAGTGTCAATGACAGTGTGTTGGCAGCAGCCACTCAATGTTAGTGGTGGCTGTTTAGCTCAGTCAGGATCACCATTTTATTGTAGAATGTGAAATGAATAATAGAACAGAGATGTATTTATTTCAGCTCTTATTTCTTTCAGTCACATTCCCAGTGGGTCAAAAGTTTACAAAATTAGTATTTGGTAGCATTCCCTTTAAATTGTTGAACTTAGGTCAAACATTTCTGGTAGCCTTCTAGAAGCTTCCCACAATAAGTTGTGGGAATTTTGACCCATTCCTCCTGACAGAGCTGGTGTAACTGAGTCAGGTTTGTAGGCCTCCTTGCTCGCACACGCTTTTTCAATTCTGCCCACAAATTTTCTATAGGATTGAGGTCAGGGATTTGTGATGGCCACTCCAATACCTTGACTTTGTTGTCCTTAAGCCATTTTGCCACAACTTTGGAAATATGCTCGGCGTCATTGTCCATTTGGAAGACCCATTTGTGAAGTGTTAACTTCCTAATGTCTTGAGATGTTGCTTCAAGATATCCACATCATTTTGCTTCCTCATGATGTCATTTATTTTGTGAATTGCACCAGTCCCTTCTGCAGCAGAACACCCCCACAACATGATGCTACCACTCCTGTGCTTCACAGTTGGGATGGTGTTCTTCGGCTTGCAAGCCCCCCTTTTACTCCAAACATAAAGATGCCCATTATGGCCAAACAGTTCTATTTTTCTTTCATCAGTTGAGAGGACATTTCTCCAAAAAGTACAATCTTTGTCTCCATGTCTAGTTGCAAACCGTAGTCTGACTTTTTATGGGGTTTTTTGAGCAGTGGCTTCTTCCTTGCTGAGCGGCCTTCCAGGTTATGTCGATATACAGTAGAACTCGTTTTACTGTAGATATAGAATATTTTGTACCTATTTCCTACAGCATCTTCACAAGGTCCTTTGCTGTTGTTCTGGGATTGATTTGCACTTTTCGCACGAAAGTACGTTCATCTCCAGGAGACAGAACGCGTCTCCTTCCTCAGCGGTATGACGGTTGCGTGGTCCCATGGTGTTTATACTTGCGTACTATTGTTTGGGAATTGCTTCCAAGGTTGAACCAGACTTGTGGATGTCTACATTTTATTCCTGAGGTCTTGGTTGATTTATTTTGATTTTCCCATGATGTCAAGCAAAGAGGCACTGAGTTTGAAGGTAGGCCTTGAAATACATCCATAGGTACTCCTTCAATTGTTTCAAATGATGTCAATTAACCTATCAGAAGCTTCTAAATCCATGACATAATTTTCTTAATTTTCCAATCTGTTTAAAGGCACAGTCAACTTAGTGTATATAAACTTCTGACACACTGAAATTGTGATACAGTGAATTATAAGTGAAATAATCTGTCTGTAAACAATGGTTGGAACAATGTCTTGTGTCATGCATGAAGTATATGTCTTAACCGACTTGCCAAAACTATAGTTTGTTGACAAGAAATGTGTGGTTTGAAAAACAAGTTTTAATGACTCCAACATGACTGTATGTAAACTTCCAACTGCAACTGTACTTGGATGTGTAGTGTTAGCGTTTGTTGCTGGTATGTCATGCCTAAATGTGCTAAAAAAATCATTGAAGTACTGGATTTTGTGATCAATGAGCCATCTGAATCAATGAATGATAGAGCAGAGTTTGCCTTTTTGTACAACATTTCATTTCAGGTATTCCAAATCTTTTTACTATCATTCTTTGTCATTTATCTTTGTTTCATATTGTACTATCTTCTTCTTTTCATTCAGTTTAGTCACATGATTTCTCAATTTGGTAGTACGTTTCCCAATTGGTTATACAGCCAGACCTATTTGCCATATTTTGCCTCATCCCTGTCAACCGTACAATTTTTCAAATCCACAAGGATTTAACCGTTTTTACAGTAATTGTTTTAAGGTGTGCATGCTTATTAGTAACTGGGATAAGCAATTTCATAAGGTGATCCTGCTATACCTCCCATTAACTCACACAGTGAGAAGCCGGTGCGTTTTAAAGACACACACTCACGCACGCACGCACGCACGCACGCACACACACACACACACACACACACACACACACACACAGGGAAAAGCTGTTGCATTTGAAAGTTTGTGTTCACACTGCTGCGAGCTGACCTTGTCTATGGAGGACAGCATTGGTATCTTTGTATTCTACTCAAACGGATATTGTAAGATACAGAGGTTCCATACGAGCTTTCACAAACCCCAGAAAAATTTCTACACAATGTTCTCCGGTTAGGGAAGCATGATGGAGACAATTTAGAATGTGAATGCAAGGATATGTTTATGAAAATGTATTATTCCTCATTCCTAACATGCATTTTCATGTCTCTGGGTGGCAACACAGACTAGGCTCTAGATATATCATACAAGCTTTCAGAGACTTCAAAGCAGTTTTCTATGGCTTTGGCTGACTTGAGAAGGGGATGCTAAATGCGAAGTACTGTATAGTACATTCTCTAGTTCATACAACTTTGCATTTACCCTGTTACAAATGCACATGATGCTTCCCAAACGGCACCCATAGGGCTGTGATCAACTTCAGGTCATTATAAAGTGATTATTGTGACATTTGGGACACAGTCAGCTGATGTACTTCGACAGCACTGATCTGAGAGTCCTGAGTGATGTCATCCTTCTTCTTTGAAGTGACCAGATCTTTTATTTTTCTTTGTGTGATATGTCAACCTGTCTCTGGCTCAAACCTGTCTCTGGCTCAAACCTGTCTCTGGCTCCAACCTGTCTCTGGCTCCAACCTGTCTCTGGCTCCAACCTGTCTCTGGCTCCAACCTGTCTCTGGCTCCAACCTGTCTCTGGCTCCAACCTGTCTCTGGCTCAAACCTGTCTCTGGCTCCAACCTGTCTCTGGCTCCAACTTGTCTCTGGCTCCAACCTGTCTCTGGCTCAAACCTGTCTCTGGCTCAAACCTGTCTCTGGCTCCAACCTGTCTCTGGCTCCAACCTGTCTCTGGCTCCAACCTGTCTCTGGCTCCAACCTGTCTCTGGCTCCAACCTGTCTCTGGCTCCAACCTGTCTCTGGCTCCAACCTGTCTCTGGCTCCAACCTGTCTCTGGCTCCAACCTGTCTCTGGCTCCAACCTGTCTCTGGCTCCAACCTGTCTCTGGCTCCAACCTGTCTCTGGCTCCAACCTGTCTCTGGCTCCAACCTGTCTCTGGCTCTTACTTGTCTCTGGCTCCAACCTGTCTCTGGCTCAAACCTGTCTCTGGCTCCAACCTGTCTCTGGCTCTTACTTGTCTCTGGCTCCTACCTGTCTCTGACTCCTACTTGTCTCTGGCTCCTACTTGTCTCTGGCTCCTACCTGTCTCTGGCTCCTACCTGTCTCTGGCTCAAACCTGTCTCTGGCTCCTACCTGTCTCTGGCTCCTACCTGTCTCTGGCTCCTACCTGTCTCTGGCTCCTACCTGTCTCTGGCTCCTACCTGTCTCTGGCTCCTACCTGTCTCTGGCTCCAACCTGTCTCTGGCTCAAACCTGTCTCTGACTCCACCTTGTCTCTGGCTCAAACCTGTCTCTGGCTCAAACCTGTCTCTGGCTCCAACCTGTCTCTGGCTCAAACCTGTCTCTGGTTCCAACCTGAGAGGATGTATACCAATTATCTGTTAGAGGAAAAGTCACATCTCCTTACTCTGTGTCTGTCCCCCCTCTCTTTCTCAGACCTCCTGGACCAACTCCAATTGGCATACAGCTCGATCAGATCCACAGATGACAAAATCTCAGTTCCACTCCCCACTGCCCTCTCCCACCTAAACACGAGTAATACCTATGTATGAATGGTGTTAATCTACTACGGCACAGCGTTTAGCACCATAGTGCCCTCCAACCTCATCTCTAAGCTCAGGACCTTGGGACTGAACAACTCCCTCTGCAACTGGATCCTGGTCTTCATGAATGGCTGCCCCCAGGTGATGAGAGTAGGCTACAACACCGCCACCACGCTGACCCTCAACATGGGGGCCCCCAGGGATGCATGCTCTGCCCCTTCTTGTACTCCCTGTTCACCCACGACTGTGTGGAAACGCACGTCTCTAACTCCATCATAATGTTTGCTGACAACACGTTGGTGGTTATCCTGGTCACCAATGACGATGAGACAGCATGCAGTGGGAGGTCAGAGATCTGGCAGTGTGGTGCCAGGATAACAACCTCTCCCTCAATGTCAGCAAGACGAAGTAGCTAATCATGGACTTCTGGAATCAGGGACCGTGAACAACCTGATCCACAATCCACGTGGCCGTAGTGAATAGGGTCAGTAACATGGTTCTCTAACACCAGTACAGCCATGAAGAAGGCATTGCTTCTTCTATGTTATGAGGCTGAAACAATTTGGCAGATCCTTAGGAACTTTTACAGCTGCATCATCGAGAGCATCCTGACTGGTTGTATCACCGTGCGGAGGGTGTAGATGGCCCAGTGATTCACTGGCGACCAGCTCCAAGCCATCCAGGACGTACATGCCAGAAGTTGTCTAAAAAAAGGCTACAAAAATGACCAAAGACACCAGCCACCCCAGACATGGACTGTTCTCCATGCCCCCGTCCTGCAGACTCTACAGGTGCATCAATACTCCGACCAACATACTCCTAAACAGCTTCTATCCCCTGGCCATAAGACTGTTAAATGGCTAAAAACGAATTTTCCCACTCACAACTACGCTGCTGCTACAATTATTATTGATTAGATGTATTATTCCATTACATTGCTGTCCATTGATTATTGATTTCCATTACCATTCGTATGTATCTATTTATCCTGCTACTGGTCACTATTACCCCTGTTTACATGTATACTGTATATTACCACTAGTATATTACCATAAGTATTTCTACATTCATTTGGAAATTATTTTCAACATTTCGTTATATCACAGCCTTATTCTAAAATTAAAATTCATGTTTTTTCCTCCATGTAGACACAATACCCCATAATGACAAATGTTTTAGACATTTTTGCAATTATTAACTTTATTTACAAAAGTATACAGACCCGTTGCTATGAGCTCAGGTGCATCCTGTTTCCATTGATCATCCTTGAAATGTTTCCACAACTTAATTGGAGTCCACCTGTGGTAAATTCAAAAGATTGGACATGATTTGGAAAGGCACACACCTGTATATATAAGGTCCCACAGTTGACAGTGCATGTCAGAGCAAAAATCAGCCATAAGGTCGAAGGAATTGTCTGTAGAGCTCTGAGACAGGATGGTGTCAAGGCACAGATCTGGGGAAGGGTACCAAAACATTTCTACCTCATTGAAGGTCCCCAAGAACAAAGTGGCATCCATCATTCTTGAAAACTCTTCTTAGAGCTGGCCACCCGGCCAAACTGAGCAATCGGGGGAGAAGGGCCTTGGTCAGGGAGGTGACCAAGAACACGATGGTCACTCTGACAGAGCTCTAGAGTTTCTCTGTGGAGATGGGAGAACCTTCCAGAAGGACAACTGTCTCTGCAGCACTCCACCAATCAGGCATTTAAGGTAGAGTGGCCAGACGGAAGCCGCTCCTCAGTAAAAGGCACGAGTTTGCCAAAAGGCACCTAAAGACTCTCAGACCATGAGAAACAAGGTTCTCTGGTCTGATGAAACCAAGATTGAACTCTTTGGCCTGAATGCCAAGCGCCACATCTGGGGGAAACCTGGCACCATCCCTACGGTGAAGCATGATGGTGGTAGCATCATGCTGTGGGGATGTTTTTCAGCGGCAGGGACAGGGAGACTAGTCAGGATAGAGGCAGAGATGAACGAAGCAAAGTACAGAGAGATCCTCAGACTGAGGTAGAGGTTCACCTTCCAAAAGGACAACTACCCAAAGCAGACAGCCAAGACAACGCAGGAGAGGCTTCGGGACAAGTCTCTGAATGTCCTTGAGTGGCCCAACCAGAGCCCGGATTGGACCTGATTGAACATCTCTGGAGAGACCTGAAAATAGCTGTGCAGCAACGCTCCCCACCCAGCCTGACAGAGCTTGAGAGGATCTGCAGAGAGGAATGGGATAAACTCTCCAAATACAGGTGTGGCAAGTTTGTAGCGTCATACCCAAGAAGAATCAAGGCTGTAATTTCTGCCAAAGGTGCTTCAACAAAGCACTGAGAATACATTCAGTATGTAAATGTCATATTTCAGTTCTTAGATAGATTGATGTGTAGATTGATGAGGAAAAATAAGACTGTAACGTAACAAAGTGTGGAAAAAGTCAAAGGGTCTGAATACTTTCCGAAGTCACTGTATACATATATATATATATATTATTATGGTTATTAGTTATCGTTATTAGTTATACTATTTGTCTGGGGTGTCTGGCTGACTGGGCTAGCTGACAGATAAACTGACAGACTATGGGAAGGTAGATAATGTACAAAAGTGAAATAAACACTAAAAATTAACAGTAAACATTACACATACAGAAGTTTCAAAACAATAAAGTCATTACAAATGTCATATTACATATATATACAGTCTTGCAACGATATACAAATGGATAAGGGTACACAAGGGAAAATAAATAAGCATAAATATGTGTTGCTCTCTCTCTCTCTCTCTCTCTCTCTCTCTCTCTCTCTGCCTGCTGTCTTTCAGGGGGTGTCTGGCAGATGGGTTTAGCCTTTTAGCGGGGCAAGCCAACAGACAGAAAGCAAGATGGGAGGACACCCAGACATCTCCCTCTTCTCCCTCTTTCATTCTGCTTCCTCTTTCTTTCCCTGGGGTATCTGGCAGATTGGTTTAGCCTTTTAGCAGGTCTAGCTGACAGACAGAAAGACAGCTGAGCGGACACACAGACAAACGGCTGACAAGGTCACTGACTAGACTTCGAATGTGCATGGTCATACCAGAACGTTAACATACACTGTATTGTCTGTTTTCTCTTTCCAAAAGTAATTTAGGAAATTTTTCAGATGCATCCTGGTTATGTTGTGTTGTGTTGTGAGGGATGAATGTGAGGGAGGAATGCCACTGTGACTGGAGGCAGGGGGAGCCTGGTTGTGTTGTGTTGTGATGTGAGGGATGAATGTGAGGGATGAATGCCCCTGTGACTGGAGGCAGGGGGAGCCTGGTTGTGTTGTGAGGGATGAATGTGAGGGAGGAATGCCACTGTGACTGGAGGCAGGGGGAGTCGGGTTGTGTTGTGTTGTGAGGGATGAATGTGAGGGAGGAATGCCCCTGTGACTGGAAGCAGGGGGAGTCGGGTTGTGTTGTGTTGTGAGGGATGAATGTGAGGGAGGAATGCCCCTGTGATTGGAAGCAGGGGGAGCCTGGTTGTGCTGTATTGTGATTGTGTTTGTGCTGTGTTTTGTGAGGGTGAATGCCCCTATGACTGGGGGAAAGGCTAACAGGTTAATAATAGGCTTATATGCTAATAATAGGCTAACAGGTGTAGATGTTAGTTTAGCATTGAGAGAAGCTAAAGGTGATGCGTAGCCTAATGCCTTTTCATCCCCCAGACAAAGGCAATGTTTCCCACTGATGGTAAATGTCACTGCTAAGTGGTCCAATGTGTGACCACACCGTGATGATGTCCATGCTCCTTCACTCCTTCACAGGCCTCCTTCATCGTGTGGAGAGTGTTTGTCATGTGTGTGTGTGTGTGTGTGTGTGTGTGTGTGTGTGTGTGTGTGTGTGTGTGTGTGTGTGTGTGTGTGTGTGTGTGTGTGTGTGTGTGTGTGCGTGTGCGCGTGCGCGTGTGTGCGTGCGTGCGTGCATACTCAGCATCTCTTCAATGGAAGTAGAGTCAATTAAAGCTCTCTCTTTGTTATGTAAATTGTTTCTAAATAAAAGCATTCATCATTGTTCATTTTACATTCAGATGTGCAAGGTAGCGAACCTTTCTTCCTACAGGAAACAGTTAAATCATTTTGATCATATGTTAATTATACACAGCAAACTTGACTGACGACCTTTCTATGAAGTTGCAGTACTGTGTATTCTTGTGAAATATACTGCAGAAAGATATCCCTCTCCTTTTTTTTGTCTGTGTATTGGCGTCCTAGGGCCTAACATCACATTCAACAGGGTCTTGCATCTTCAGCTCAGTAACAAAGCCAGGAATATGACTGAATACATTGTTTAGCACTATAAGATCCAAATGCTTCACAGAATTTGAATATCAATCGCTTATCTCTGATCTCTCTCATCTCAGTCTCACCAGTTCAAAAGCTCTATCTGCAAAGTATAGCTGTGCTTTTAAGTCCTGTACTTACTGCAATTACACACTGCAAAAACAGGGCTTGTTTCTTTCACACCCATGTATGTGGGTGTGGTAATGTGATGTGTGTCTGGAAATAGGAGGATTTGTAATGATCACATAACAGAAGAGTACATCCACATCTCCGTCACTCTCCTGGTCAGGATCAGAGGCATTGCAAAAGATTTATCAATAACATCAGATCATATTTAACAGGAGTTAAATGCTCAATACCTAGTATGTTCCTCAAAGCTGCATGTCTTGCAGAGCTGTAGTGAATTGAGCTCTGTATACCAGTGGTGTCATTTTGTATTGGAACGGTAAATTTGTGCTACTAGAAACATGCTATATGTGTACTTACAAAAACTGGAGTATATAAATGTAAATTCAGATATAAGAAAATTATAGCAGAATTTTAATAACACAACCTTAATATCACAAGTACTGTATGTAACAGTATTTCACCTCTTGGTCTTGGCTGTAAAAAAAAAAAAAACCTTGTCCCTTTCAGATAAAACTCCCACCGAGATGACCCTTCTTATCTGCTTCACCTCTCTCCAATGTTATCTCTCACACACCACACACGCACTTACCCAGCAAAGAGAGGGGGGTCAAATAAAATTGTATTTGTCACATGCTTCGTGGGTGTGTAGACTAACAGTGGAATGCTTTCTCAACGGCCTTGCCAACAATGCAGAGTTAAAGATAAAGATTTTTAAAAATGAACAAATTAATAATACACAGTGAATATTGTATAACAATAATGAGTAAAAAAGAACATGACTATATACAGGGAGTACCAGTAGTGAGTTGATGTGCAGGGGTGTGAGGTAATAACGTGACTATATACAGGGAGTACCAGTAGTGAGTTGATGTGCAGGGGTGTGAGGTAATAACATGACTATATACAGGGAGTACCAGTAGTGAGTTGATGTGCAGGGGTGTGAGGTAATAACATGACTATATACAGGGAGTTCCAGTAGTGAGTTGATGTGCAGGGGTGTGAGGTAATAACATGACTATATACAGGGAGTACCAGTAGTGAGTTGATGTGCAGGGGTGTGAGGTAATAACATGACTATATACAGGGAGTTCCAGTAGTGAGTTGATGTGCAGGGGTGTGAGGTAATAACATGACTATATACAGGGAGTACCAGTAGTGAGTTGATGTGCAGGGGTGTATATACATGACTATATACAGGGAGTTCCAGTAGTGAGTTGATGTGCAGGGGTGTGAGGTAATAACATGACTATATACAGGGAGTACCAGTAGTGAGTTGATGTGCAGGGGTGTGAGGTAATAACATGACTATATACAGGGAGTACCAGTAGTGAGTTGATGTGCAGGGGTGTGAGGTAATAACATGACTATATACAGAGAGTACCAGTAGTGAGTTGATGTGCAGGGGTGTGAGGTAATAACATGACTATATACAGGGAGTACCAGTAGTGAGTTGATGTGCAGGGGTGTGAGGTAATAACGTGATTATATACAGGGAGTACCAGTAGTGAGTTGATGTGCAGGGGTGTGAGGTAATAACGTGATTATATACAGGGAGTACCAGTAGTGAGTTGATGTGCAGGGGTGTGAGGTAATAACATGACTATATACAGGGAGTTCCAGTAGTGAGTTGATGTGCAGGGGTGTGAGGTAATAACATGACTATATACAGGGAGTTCCAGTAGTGAGTTGATGTGCAGGGGTGTGAGGTAATAACATGACTATATACAGGGAGTACCAGTAGTGAGTTGATGTGCAGGGGTGTGAGGTAATAACATGACTATATACAGGGAGTACCAGTAGTGAGTTGATGTGCAGGGGTGTGAGGTAATAACATGACTATATACAGAGAGTACCAGTAGTGAGTTGATGTGCAGGGGTGTGAGGTAATAACATGACTATATACAGGGAGTACCAGTAGTGAGTTGATGTGCAGGGGTGTGAGGTAATAACGTGATTATATACAGGGAGTACCAGTAGTGAGTTGATGTGCAGGGGTGTGAGGTAATAACGTGATTATATACAGGGAGTACCAGTAGTGAGTTGATGTGCAGGGGTGTGAGGTAATAACATGACTATATACAGGGAGTTCCAGTAGTGAGTTGATGTGCAGGGGTGTGAGGTAATAACATGACTATATACAGGGAGTTCCAGTAGTGAGTTGATGTAATAACATGACTATATACAGGGAGTTCCAGTAGTGAGTTGATGTGCAGGGGTGTGAGGTAATAACATGACTATATACAGGGAGTACCAGTAGTGAGTTGATGTGCAGGGGTGTGAGGTAATAACATGACTATATACAGGGAGTACCAGTAGTGAGTTGATGTGCAGGGGTGTGAGGTAATAACATGACTATATACAGAGAGTACCAGTAGTGAGTTGATGTGCAGGGGTGTGAGGTAATAACATGACTATATACAGGGAGTACCAGTAGTGAGTTGATGTGCAGGGGTGTGAGGTAATAACGTGATTATATACAGGGAGTACCAGTAGTGAGTTGATGTGCAGGGGTGTGAGGTAATAACGTGATTATATACAGGGAGTACCAGTAGTGAGTTGATGTGCAGGGGTGTGAGGTAATAACATGACTATATACAGGGAGTTCCAGTAGTGAGTTGATGTGCAGGGGTGTGAGGTAATAATATCATGACTATATACAGGGAGTACCAGTAGTGAGTTGATGTGCAGGGGTGTGAGGTAATACCATGACTATATACAGGGAGTACCAGTAGTGAGTTGATGTGCAGGGGTGTGAGGTAATAACATGACTATATACAGGGAGTACCAGTAGTGAGTTGATGTGCAGGGGTGTGAGGTAATAACATGACTATATACAGGGAGTACCAGTAGTGAGTTGATGTGCAGGGGTGTGAGGTAATAACGTGATTATATACAGGGAGTACCAGTAGTGAGTTGATGTGCAGGGGTGTGAGGTAATAACGTGATTATATACAGGGAGTACCAGTAGTGAGTTGATGTGCAGGGGTGTGAGGTAATAACATGACTATATACAGGGAGTTCCAGTAGTGAGTTGATGTGCAGGGGTGTGAGGTAATAACATGACTATATACAGGGAGTACCAGTAGTGAGTACACCTTGTTCATCTAGCCAGCAAGTCAGATTTCTAAAATGTTTTACGGCGAAAACATAGCACATATTTATGTCAAACCACCACCAAAGACACAGCTAAATTGAATAGCCATGTTGAACAAAAGATGCAATCAACATTAAAATAAAAATAATTCACTAACCTTTTGAAAATCTTCATCAGATGACAGTAATAGGACATGTTACACAGTATATTTATGTTTTTTTCAATAATATGCAATTTATATCCATAAATCTCTGTTTACAATGACGCCATGTTCAAAAAATGCTACTCAAATGTCCGGAGAAATGATGATAGCTCCGCCAGATAACGTCAGATAACAAGCAATACACATCATAAACTTTGACTAAATATACATGTTCTACATATAGTTAGAAAGATACACTTCTTCTTAATGCAACCGCTGTGTTACATTTATTTTTAACGTTACAGAATTCGTTCACTAGGCTATAATATGAGACGGCGCTCAGACATTAGCAGTATGTCTCCTCTAGGTTGGGAGTCCACAGAAACACAAAATTACCACGTAAATATTCCCTTACCTTTGATGTTCTTCGATCAGAAGATGTGGAAGGAGTCATACTTACCAAAAACTGCGTTTGGCTTTCAAGTCTGTGTCTTTGGGTTATCAAACGCGACAAATTCCGGCTGAAATGCAGCCAAAATTCTAGTGGATGCGCATCAAAACTTCAAAATTACATATTATATGTCGACTAAACTAGTCAAACTAAGTGCAGAATCAAGCTTTAGGATGTTCTAAACGTGCAAAACAAATATCAGCTCGAACACACAAACCGACATCGTTTGGTGAATCCTGGAACAAAAAGAGCTCCAGACCCGACGCGCGCATGAGAGTACATGTATTTTCGTGTGACCCAAAGATTTTAGCCCGCCAAAGGGTGAGGGAGCGCGCGATTCTCACAATGAAATGCCCCATTGAAAGGAGACATCGCGCAGAAGAGATAGAAACTGTTCCCAGATCCGTAGCTGGTTGGGAAGGGTTGGGGCGATGACGTCAAAGTTGGCCCAACTTTTTAGATGACAAGAGAGAGTTTGGGAGAATGGCTGCCCTGAGAGTTCTGCTTTACATACAGACATAATTTGAACGGTTTTAGAAGCTTTAGAGTGTTTTCTATTCAATAATAATTATTATATGCATATATTAGCAATTCTGGACAGATTCTTTTTCTGTTTACTATGGGCACGCAATTCCTCCAAAGGGGGCAGTATTCTGCCTAGCCCTAACAGGTTTTAAAGCTTTTGGAATAAGCTGATCAGAAAACATGGGCAAGGTGTCTTTCTCAACAAGATGGTTTGACATGGTTTACATCAGTATTCGGCTGAAGTGGGGGAGGTAATGTCAATTTTTTACGATTAAGTTTAGGCATTCATTTAGAATGGTTAAGGTAAAGGATTAAGGTTCAATATATCTCACTGCTTACGGCCATCTGCAACACCTTAGCAAGCCGTGTGTGTTGATGGTAGCGCTCACCGTTGCCCCTAGTGGTCGGTTTTTCCTGGTTACCTGGAAGAATGTCGAATGTCTCCTTGAAGCGTGAGCTGGCTGATCTTTCTAGGAAGAAGAGTCAAATGCTTTCTACAATGTTTTTTATTTTAGAAAACAGTTGTTCTGTCTTTGAGAGATGAAAATATTTTAGAAACTTTGAAAGTAGAAAACATAGAAGACTATCTTATCTGTATTTGAGAAAAAGTGCTGTAGCTTTTTGAAATAATCCCTAAAGGAGCTAGTGTTAGGTTTCGAGTGCATGTTGACCTGAACTAAAGTAGACCTGTGACAGGTCAAGACAACTATCTCTCTCTCTCTCTTGCTCTTTAACTTCCTCTAACTTCCATCTCTTCTATTGTGTCGGAGGCCCAGCTAGCTGGTGACAGTGTCTGTGAAACCTTCCATCGGCGCTCCGCAGCGTTAGGCCCGTTTTCTCTCCCATGGGAAGACAGATCCATAAAATAATTTTATTTTTGTCAGACAGACGGGAGCTTTGCCATTTAAAAGCAATCAGCCGGTGGGCTTCTCACCCCAGGACCTTCAGCCAAAGGCCAAATCCTTGTGATTCTACCCAGAGATACGGCCTCAAGGCAGGGGAGGGATCAGGCCGAACAGCCCCTCTGTCCTGGTCTGCCCTGAATGGCTGATAACTTCTTTATAACCTCAAAGGCCATGGCATGATGGCACTGACACAAGAACACTTCAAACACTATATCTAGCAGCCGTTTGCTCTTTTCTGTACATTCAACTCCCTTATCGGATTCAGTCGAGTATTACTTTGTTTAATTCTTTCAACCCATCGCTCTCTTTTCTCTCCCTTCAGCAGGAGTAAATGTCAATATTATTACTCACACTGAGAGATGTGGTAAAGGTTTCACAGAGATGGAGAAGGGACGTCAGATGGCCTTTGAACATCTTGACATTATTAGACTTCTGTAACATGTCAATGTCATTCCAATCAAACTGGGAACAGAGCAAATAGCGCTCATGAAGGAAAGAGATATTTACTGGTATGGAAAGTGTGATGTAATCTTCAGAGTGAAACTATGCTGCAGTGTTCATTATATGACCCAGGGACACATACACACAACGTAGACAGACTGTATAGAGAGAGGTGTTGGTGTTGTCAGTATCCTGAGTTGTAGGCACACAGAAAAACAGAAACACAAACGTACACGCATACATATACATATACACACACACACACATACACACACATACACACACACACACACACATACACACACACACACACATACACACAACACACACACAAACAAACACAAACACAAACACACACCCACACACATACATATGCACACACACAAACAGGCACACACACACACACACACACACACACACACACACACACACACACACACACACACACACACACACACACACACACACACACACACACACACACACACACACACACACACACACACACACACACACACACACACACACACACACACACACACACACACACACACACACACACACACACACACACAGACCCTGCCAGACCAGCACATTATTAGAATAACAGATTCCCCTATTATATTCACTGTGCCATTGTAATGATTTGCATCTGCATCAGATTAAGGTAAAACAATGTGTTACATCTGGATCTAAAACAATATGTTACATCTGGGTGGAAAACAGTCATGCCTGCTCCCGCTCCTCCTCTTTGGTACTCCCATCATTACTGACACCTGTCACCATCGTTACGCGCATCAGCACTTCATTGGACTCACCTGGACTCCATCATTTTATTGACTCCCTTCTTTTTAACTCTCTCTTTATTTCTATTCCTCAGTTAGTCAGCATTACATTTTTTTTTGATTGCTTAAGCACGGTTTTCAAAACAGGGCCCGTGTTTTCAAAACACTACACACAATTAGCACAACCACACACCCAATTAGCAAAACACTACAGATCCTTTGCAAAAATAAACACTCTTGTAAAAACTATACACTTCTTTTTACAAACCACACTTTGTTACCATATGAAACACACAAGTTTTTATTATTATACTCTGTTTGCACGAGTTACACTCTGCTGTGATAAACATAAAACACTTTTGGCACTTCTACTTCCCTATGATTAGAGTAGGCTACTATCAACAAAGTACAAATATAATGTCAATTCACCAAACACTACACAAGACCAATGTTGCAGACTGAAGGAACTAATTTATTTCTCAACACACCCAAAATGTTGACATGGAGATTCATAATACTGTAACCAAACGTCACTTTACGTATTGTAAGATCAAAAAAATAAAATAAAAAACAACTAGACATTGTCTCTTCACCTAGCTGGATCTGGCCAGAGAATTTCATCAACATCGTAGGCGATGTTGTCATTAGCAAGACACCTTGGAAAGAAACGTCTTGAATGACGAATCCATCCTTGCATTGCTGCTACCTCCATCTGGTCACAGGCCTCCTCCATGGCTTGGATGAGGGGTACCTCAGCCTGGAGACGGAGATCATATACCTTCCACCGCCATGCAGAGAAAAAATCTTCTATAGGGTTGAGGAATGGAGAGTGAAATGTGGATGTTGCTGAAACCAGTTCTGAACCAGAGCAGAGAGGTGGAGAGACACATTGTCCCAGACAACAATGTATTGCATATGATCGATTTGATTTGCTGCTGTTATGTTGTGCAATTGGTCCAAGAATGTAAGTATGAGTGCCGTGTTGTAAGGGCCCATATGGGCATGGCGGTGGAGGACACCATTCTGTGTAATGGCTGCACAGAGTGTTATATTACCCCCACGTTGCCCTGGGACATTGACTATAGCCCTGTGGCCAATGATGTTTCTTCCCCTCCTTCGTGTTCTCATCAGGTTGAACCCAGCCTCATCTACGTAAATGAACTCATGCTGGATCTCCTCTCCATCCATTCATAAAACTCTCTGGGTTCAGGCAAAATGGTAGTTCAGTGTAGATCTAGTATACATATTACAGTACAGTAAAAGATTATGAACCAGTATGCAGACCACACTGCTAAAGTGAATACATACCTCTGCATAATCACATTGTCACCCTTTCAGACAACAATGAATTTGCTTCATTTGAATACGATTTTTTTAGGATGCTGCCAGTGTTGATGTTGAGACCTGATGGATGTCGTTGAAAATGGCGTGGTTATTGACAATGAATGTAGTGGTATAGCATTGTTGGCCAAAACCATGTTTACTATCTCCCTCTCTTGCTGTTCTGTGAACATAGGAGGCCTTCCCCCTTGTCGTCCCTGACCCCAATCCTATGTAGAAAAAACTGTATAAAATAGTACAGTAATTTCACAGGAAAAGGGAACAGTGCTGATTCATAGAATACAGTAATGCAGTTACTGAAACCGTGCAGATGTTTTTGATATGATGATATTTTTTACCTATTTTCCAGTCTAAATGTTCTCATCACACTTGCCACTGTATATGGCTTAGATTTGGCTGATGTCCAGCCTTCTTGGTTGACAACGTGGTCAACCAGTGTTGCGCGGATCTCATTTGTCAGATTCGGTCCTCTTTGAGCACCTTCTTGTCTTCCTCGTTCTCCTCGTCCTCCTCGTCCTCCTCGTCCTCCTCGTCCTCCTCTTTCTCTGACTCTTTCCATTGTGCTTGAAGGCCGATGAACTCACCTGCTGCTTTTTATAGTGCTAATACACCTGATTGGTGTGTCTACAATTAAGCAAACAAGTGTTTGCACACCTGATGACTGTGTTGAACCAATAGGTTAGAGGGTGTGGTAATCTGACAGTCAGTGCTTTGGTATTGCAAGGATGTGACTTCATGATAGATTTTTGTGTGTAATGTATGTTAAGTGTTTTTAATGTTTTGTAAATCACTGTGTGTAGAGGTTTGCTACAAGTGTGAGGTTGACAATGTGCTTATAGTTGTGCAAATGTGGGCTGATGTTTTGCTTCTTGAGTGTAAGGTTTTGCTAATAGTGTACTACTTTTAATTTTAGTGTGTAATCAATAAAAAAAAACTGTAATGTCGTTATGTTTCCCTTATCCAGATGCCGGTCGTGTATTGTATCCTGTCTGTTTATTTCATTTCATAAATATTCACTCTCTGTACTTGCTTCTCGTCTCCCAGCGTCTGTCCTCACAGAATGCTGACACCAAAATTGGAAGCATCAGGGCGATTATTTTTTGTTTGTTTGTTTTTGGTTGTGGGGGTTGGTGATCTCGGGTCCAGGTGCCGCTACCGAAGGAACCGGGGATGCCTCAGCTGGCTCGTCTGGCTTCCATGCCTATCTGGCTCGAGGTTTTCTTGCCTCGGTTGGCTCGGCAGGCTACGATCCCACGTCATGACTCAGCCGGCTCGTCAGGGTCCCACGCCCTAGCTGTCTCATCAGGCTCCCATCCCACGTCATGCCTCAGCCGGCTAGTCAGGCTCCCATGCCTCAACCAGCTCGTCCGGCTCCCACGCCCCTAGCTGTCTCATCAGGCTCCCATCCCACATCATGCCTCAACCAGCTAGTCAGGCTCCCATGCCTCAACCAGCTAGTCAGGCTCCCATGCCTCAACCAGCTCATCAGGCCCCCACACCACAGCTGGCTCGTCGGGCTTCCATCCCACGTCATGCCTCAACCAGCTAGTCAGGCTCCCATGCGTCAACCAGCTAGTCAGGCTCCCATGCCTCAACCAGCTAGTCAGGCTCCCATGCCTCAACCAGCTCGTCAGGCTCCCACACCACAGCTGGCTCTTCGGGCTCCCATCCCACGTCATTCCTCAGCCGGCTCGTCAGGGTCCCTCGCCTCAACCAGCTCGTCAGGCTCCCACACCACAGCTGGCTCGTCGGGCTCCCATCCCACGTCATGCCTCAACCAGCTCGTCAGGCTCCCATGCCTCAACCAGCTCGTCGGGCTCCCATCCCACGTCAGCCTGGCTAGTCAGGCTCCCATCCCAGCTAGTTATTCCTCAGCCGGCTCGTCAGGCTCCCATGCCTCAACCAGCTCGTCAGGCTCCCACACCACAGCTGGCTCATCGGGCTCCCATCCCACGTCATTCCTCAGCCGGCTCGTCCAGCTCCCACGCCTCGGCCGGCCCGTCAGGCTACCACACCACAGCTGGCTCGTCGAGCTCCCATCCCACGTCATTCCTCAGCCGGCTCGTCCATCTCCCACGCCTCGGCCGGCCCGTCAGGCGTGCCCAGGTGGGACGCCAGGTAGGGGTATTGTCATGCCTGCTCCTGTTCCCCCTCTCTGGTGATCGAGGGCGCCAAGCTGCTCATCATTACGCACACCTGTCACCATCATAACGCGCATCAGCGCTTCATTGGACTCACCTGAACTTCATCTCTTTATTGATTGCCTCCTCTATATCAGTTTATTCCTCAGTTTGATCCCAGTGTCAGCATTAATGTCGTTATGTTCCCCTTGTCCAAATGCTGGTCGTGTATTGTATCCTGTCTGTTTATTTATTAAATATTCACTCTCTGTACTTGCTTCTCGTCTTCCAGCATCTATTCTCACAAAAACAATGTCTTGCATCTGGGTCTAAAACAATGTCTTGCATCTGGGTCTAAAACAATGTCTTGCATCTGGGTCTAAAACAATGTCTTGCATCTGGGTTTAAAACAATGTGTTGCATCTGGGTCTAAAACAATGGATTACATCGGGGGTCTGCAGTGTTCTCTGAGGCATTCAGACTTAACAGTGGGAATGGGGGGGAATGTGTACAAATGGAATATGGAACATGAGCTCTAGCCTGGTAATTTACTCTGTTATGTTTATTGAGATAAACAGCACAGCATATAGCCTGGCTATCTACTCTGCTTTGTTTATTGAGATAAACAGCACAGCAGATAGCCTGGTTATCTACTTTGCTATGTTTATTGAGATAAACAGCACAGCAGATAGCCTGGCTATCTACTCTGCTATGTTTATTGAGATAAACAGCACAGCAGATAGCCTGGTTATCTACACTGCTGTTTACGGAGATAAACAGCACAGCAGCTAGCTGAAGGCCTTGAGGGAAAAGTTAGAATACCTATAGCAAGGGAAGGCACTGTACTGTAGCTGCAGGGATGGTAGGGTAGCTGGTAGCGTGTGTGTCTGTTTGTGTGTGTCTGTGTGTATGTGTGCTTGTCCATGCCTGAATGTTCTTCCCTGAATGTGTTCTTCCCTGAATATGTACCTCCCTCCTCCATCCTTATAACTTAACACAGTGTGTACTGACACATCTCTCTCTCTCTCTCTCTCTCTCTCTCTCTCTCTCTCTCTCTCTCTCTCTGTCTCTCTCTCTCTCTCTCTCTCTCTCTCTCTCTTTCTCTCTCTCTCTCTCTCTCTCTCTCTCTCTCTCTCTCTCTCTCTCTCTCTCTCTCTCTCTCTCTCTCTCTCTCTCTCTCTCTCTCTCTCTCTCTCTCTCTCTCTCTCTCTCTCTCTCTCTCTCTCTCTCTCTCTCTCTCTCTCTCTCTCTCTCTCTCTTTCTCTCTCTCTCTCTCTCTCTCACTCTCTCCCTCCTTCTCTCCTTGTTTTCGTCATCGGCAAGTGTTTTTTCAGCTGTTCGTGGCACCAAAAATTCTCAAGGCAAGCCTAACTTCAGAAGCCGTAGTCGGTAGCCAAAGTCTACGCCCCTTCATCTGTGATTTGTCATTCAGCAAGAGAGACTCACTGCACCAAATATCGTAGTTAGATATAAAGTTGCATTTAAAAAAAGTACACATTTTAAAATATATTTTCTTTGCAATTTTCTTTTTTTATGACAGATCTTTGAGGAAGTGTATACTCGCTACGGCGTCTCAAGATGGACAAACAATACTATTGCCGCTTTTTTCTCGATTTTTAAGCGAAGGTCTTTCAAGGGACATACGTTCATTTCGCCTAGCAGAGTTCTGCAAGGAGCAAACCAGACCTTTACTCACTCACTTTCTCCTCTCTCTCTCCTCCTCCTCCTGCACCCCTCTCCCTCTCCCTCTCTACTCTTCTCCTCTCCTTTCTTTCTTTATCTTTCTCTCTGTCTCTCTGTCTCTGACTCTCCTCTCCTCTCCTCACCCTCTCCTCTGGTGTGGAGACACAACAGATGTCTAACGGCCGGGCTCCATTACCCTCTAGTCCTTAAGGAGATAAGTCACTGGCTCTGCCCAGTCAGCAGTGCTCCTTACAGGAATAACTCAGCAACCCTGGCCCTGCTGCTGTCGAACCTCCAGTCTTCAGGAGTGTGTGTGCGTGCATGTCTGCACGCTTTCAGCCACCCAACCATTAGACCCCCACTTCTCACATCCATCCACCTAGAGTGGAGGCTCACGAGGCAGGGCTGAGAGCATGTGAAGATGGGGCAGTGAGCCAAACCCTGGTTCTATCTCCCTACAACTAATGGAAGCAGAAAGTGTGAGCTGAGATGTGATCTGGATTACGTCCCAAAATACAACCTATCCCTTATATAGTACACTACTTTTGACCAGAGCCCAATGGGCCCTTGATGAAGGTAGTGCACTATATAGGGCATATGGTACCATTTGGGATGCAGGTCTGGACTATCGTTCTGCAGTATGTGGTCATTAAAGAGACACCTGACATCCGTGTCTTGTATGAGTAGTAGTGTGTGTAGTAGTGTGTGTGTGTGCACGGGTGCACGTGTGCATGTGTGTAATGGGCTGTAGTCTAGTGGTGAGTGTAGTCTAGTGGGATGTAGTCTAGTGGGATGTACAGCCCACAAGGCTACAGTCTGTAGTCTAGTGGGCTGTAGCCTTGTGGGCTGTACTGTAGTGGGCTTTAGTCTGGTGGGCTGTAGTCTAGTGGGCTGTATGTAGTGGGCTGTAGACTAGTGGGCTGTATTGTAGTGGCCTATAGACTAGTGGGCTGTAGTCTAGTGGGCTGTATTGTAGTGGGCTGTATTGTGGAGGGCTGTAGACTAGTGGGCTGTATTGTAGTGGGCTGTTGTCTAGTGGGCTGTATTGTAGTGGGCTGTAGTCCAGTGGGCTGTATTGTAGTGGTCTGTAGTCTAGTTGGCTGTATTGTAGTGGTCTGTCGTCCAGTGGGCTGTATTGTAGTGGCCTATAGACTAGTGGGCTGTATTGTAGTGGGCTGTAGTCTAGTGGGCTGTATTGTAGTGGGCTGTATTGTGGAGGGCTGTAGACTAGTGGGCTGTATTGTAGTGGGCTGTTGTCTAGTGGGCTGTGTTGTAGTGGGCTGTAGTCCAGTGGGCTGTATTGTAGTGGTCTGTAGTCTAGTTGGCTGTATTGTAGTGGTCTGTCGTCTAGTGGGCTGTATTGTATTGGACTGTAGTCCAGTGGGCTGTAGTGTAGTGTGCTGTAGTCTAGTGGGCTGTACTGTAGTGGGCTGTAGACTAGTGGGCTGTATTGTTGTGGGCTGAATTGTAGTGATTTGTAGACTAGTTGGCTGTGCTGTAGTGGGCTGAAGACTAGTGGGCTGTAGTCTAGTGGTAAGTGTAATGAAGTGGGCTGTAGTGCAGTGTTGAGTGTACTGTGTGCATCATTGCTTGATGTTTCTCATTTGGTTTGGTAATGTCTGGCAGTCGGAAAGGAAACTGATTTAGTGTTTAGAGTGTTAATTGTGTTAAAATGAACTCTTTTCATATTATTTAGGCTTGGAAAATGTGACTAGCATTTACTATACAAATATAAGATATTCAACTCATTGTAAACAGTGTAATTAATAGAACAGATACAACTCATTGTAAACAGTGTGATTAATAGAACAGATACAACTCATTGTAAACAGTTTGATTAATGAAACAGATACAACTCATTGTAAACAGTGTGATTAATGAAACAGATACAACTCATTGAAAACAGTGTGATTAATGAAACAGATACAACTCATTGAAAACAGTGTGATTAATGAAACAGATACAACTCATTGAAAACAGTGTGATTAATAGAACAGATACAACTCATTGAAAACCGTTTGATTAATGAAACAGATACAACTCATTGGAAACAGTGTGATTAATGAAACAGATACAACTCATTGGAAACAGTGTGATTAATGAAACAGATACAACTCATTGAAAACAGTGTGATTAATGAAACAGATACAACTCATTGAAAACCGTTTGATTAATGAAACAGATACAACTCATTGAATACAGTTTGATTAATGTAACAGATACAACTCATTGAAAACAGTGTGATTAATAGAACAGATACAACTCATTGTAAACAGTGTGATTAATGAAACAGATACAACTCATTGGAAACAGTGTGATTAATAGAACAGATACAACTCATTGAAAACAGTGTGATTATTAGAACAGATACAACTCATTGAAAACAGTGTGATTAATAGAACAGATACAACTCATTGTAAACAGTGTGATTAATGAAACAGATACAACTCATTGGAAACAGTGTGATTAATAGAACAGATACAACTCATTGAAAACAGTGTGATTAATGAAACAGATACAACTCATTGGAAACAGTGTGATTAATAGAACAGATACAACTCATTGTAAACAGTGTGATTAATAGAACAGATACAACTCATTGAAAACAGTTTGATTATTAGAACAGATACAACTCATTGAAAACAGTGTGATTAATAGAACAGATACAACTCATTGAAAACAGTTTGATTATTAGAACAGATACAACTAATTGAAAACAGTGTGATTATTAGAACAGATACAACTCATTGTAAACAGTGTGATTAATGAAACAGATACAACTCATTGGAAACAGTGTGATTAATAGAACAGATACAACTCATTGAAAACAGTGTGATTATTAGAACAGATACAACTCATTGAAAACAGTGTGATTAATAGAACAGATACAACTCATTGTAAACAGTGTGATTAATGAAACAGATACAACTCATTGGAAACAGTGTGATTAATAGAACAGATACAACTCATTGAAAACAGTGTGATTAATAGAACAGATACAACTCATTGTAAACAGTGTGATTAATGAAACAGATACAACTCATTGGAAACAGTGTGATTAATAGAACAGATACAACTCATTGAAAACAGTGTGATTAATAGAACAGATACAACTCATTGTAAACAGTTTGATTAATAGAACAGATACAACTAATTGAAAACAGTGTGATTAATAGAACAGATACAACTCATTGGAAACAGTGTGATTAATAGAACAGATACAACTCATTGTAAACAGTTTGATTAATAGAACAGATACAACTAATTGAAAACAGTGTGATTATTAGAACAGATACAACTAATTGAAAACAGTGTGATTATTAGAACAGATACAACTCATTGAAAACAGTGTGATTATTAGAACAGATACAACTCATTGAAAACAGTGTGATTATTAGAACAGATACAACTCATTGTAAACAGTTTGATTAATAGAACAGATACAACTCATTGAAAACAGTGTGATTAATAGAACAGATACAACTCATTGAAAACAGTTTGATTAATGAAACAGATACAACTAATTGAAAACAGTGTGATTAATAGAACAGATACAACTCATTGAAAACAGTGTGATTAATAGAACAGATACAACTCATTGTAAACAGTTTGATTAATAGAACAGATACAACTCATTGAAAACAGTTTGATTAATGAAACAGATACAACTAATTGAAAACAGTGTGATTAATAGAACAGATACAACTCATTGAAAACAGTGTGATTAATAGAACAAATACAACTCATTGTAAACAGTGTGATTAATAGAACAGATCCAACTCATTGAAAACAGTGTGATTAATAGAACAAATACAACTCATTGTAAACAGTGTGATTATTAGAACAGATCCAACTCATTGAAAACAGTGTGATTATTAGAACAGATCCAACTCATTGAAAACAGTGTGATTAATAGAACAAATACAACTCATTGTAAACAGTGTGATTATTAGAACAGATCCAACTCATTGAAAACAGTGTGATTAATAGAACAAATACAACTCATTGTAAACAGTGTGATTATTAGAACAGATACAACTCATTGGAAACAGTTTGATTAATGAAACAGATACAACTCATTGAAAACAGTTTGATTAATAGAACAGATACAACTCATTGAAAACAGTGTGATAAAAAACAGATACATTACTTTTAGACTTTTACTCAAGTCGGATTTTACTAGGTAACATTCACTTTTACTTGAGTCATTTTCTGTTTAAGGTATCTTTACTTTTACTCAAGTATGACAATTTAGTACTTCTTCCACCACTGCACACAGATGGTATCTGCTCCAGGCGCTCCATTCTCAACAGGATCAAACAGGATCAAACAGCCATTGATGTTTCTTATTTGCTCCTGTTGTTCTTAAGCATGTTGTTTCATTCCGGAGGCAAGTGTTCATGTTTCGGAATAACAATGAGCGACAGTCAAATGTGCATTTGAAAGTGTGGCATGGGTTTGCCAGCACAGATAGTCTACAGTGTTTTGAGTGTGAGGAGGAGAGTACAGCGGGGAAGGGTAGGCGACGGGGGTTGGGTGGGTGGGGGTCATGCGGAAGAGGAAAAAGGGGGAGAAGAATGGAGGGAAGAGGCAATGAGGAGGCTTTCTTTTCAGACTCCTCCTCAATTGGTCCAGAGCTGACAAGTACACGGTGAGGGAACTGTCAAGATTCCTGAATGAGACTAAAGGGGAAATGAAGGTTAATCTTTAAACTTTTTTTTCAATCCGGGAAAGTTTGTAAGATCAGTACAACATGCTAAGAAAAATGAGGGGCATGGTGTCCTCTCACCGAGGAAACGTTTTAGGTTGAGGAAGTGGGTCACTACTGTACGTAAGAATCCATCTTCAGACGGTGATTAGATTCATATTTTTGAGCTTTGCTATTGGGTCTTTTTCTTTTCTGGCTTCTCTCCCACTTGTTATGGAGACTCTTCGGGTAGGATCACTTAATATAAAGGATGCCAGAGATGAAGGAAAGAGGAGTCTGTTGGGTGAATATGTAAAAGAAAAAAAAGTACAGGTGTAGATTCTGCAGGAGACACATAGTGATGTGGTGAATGAAGTCGATTGCGGGCTCTAGTGGAAATGGGCAAGTGTGCTGAGCCATGGAACAAATGTCAGTGCAGGTGTGGCAGTCCTTTTTTGCACAGGGTTTGGCTAAAAATGTGCTCCTCATAGGTGTGTAGGGGTAGACTGTAGTAAAAGCAAACATTATCAACACGTGTTTTGTCCTTATAAACATGTATGCTCCTAACACGGGGAGGGAGAGGGGGCTTATGTTTGGGACTCTCACAGGTAGCACCTGAGGAGACACTGCGGGTCATCGGGGACTGGAATTATACGATGGATTTGAACAAAAGACAGAAATGGGGAGGAGCCTTATTCAGGCCCAGTGGGACATCATTAATTAGTTTGACCTAGTGGATGTTTGGAGAACTAAAGTGGACATCCCAACACAAGACAGTATACATGGGTGAAGGTCTTTGGGGCCAGGGTGAGTGCAGCCCGACTCGATCTGTTTTACATGTCCAGGAATCAGAGCCATGGGCTGTTGGGCGCTACCATTCTCCCGGTGGGTTTTTCGGATCATCACATAACAATGGCTCAGCTGTCTATTTCACAAGGGCATCTGCAGGCATCTTATTGGACTCTAACAAGATGCCACGTTTTGCTCAAGTTTTCAGACGTTTTGGTAAAGGTGGGGGCAGCGAAGACAGAGTATAAGTCTCTGAATCAATGGTGGAATGTGGGGAAAGTCCAAATGTGGCTTTTCTGTCAACAGTATACAGCTCTCTGATCCTCAAAGGCTAGAAGAGTATTTGGGGAACTCAAGTGTAGTATTAGTGAGATGGAGGAAGAGATGGTGGGGCCTCCAGGCTAATTTAGCTGAATTAAGTGGGTATATGGGCAGTTTTTTCCAGGTTAAACAAAGGGAGCACTAGTAAGAAATTAGGTTCTCCATGCTCAAGGAGATGGATGCTCCCAGCTCCTTCTTCTTTTGTTTGGAAAGGTGGTG
This sequence comes from Oncorhynchus keta, assembly GCF_023373465.1. Taxonomy (NCBI): domain Eukaryota; kingdom Metazoa; phylum Chordata; class Actinopteri; order Salmoniformes; family Salmonidae; genus Oncorhynchus; species Oncorhynchus keta. The sequence goes on from NC_068424.1 coordinate 71,115,907, forward strand.
AAGCCAAGGTTATGCATTGTCTATGGCTGTCTGATGGGCGGGTGACCTCTGTGGAGGGGAGATGTGGGAGCGGACTGTGGAGTTTTATACTGAGTTGTGACCCTATGTCTTCGCAGGTTCTGTTTGCGGAACTCTCTAAGTTCTCTCTGGCACAGAAGAATGAAATTGACATTTCCCTCTTGTCCCACGAACTGGCAGTTGCCGTGCACCGGGGGTCGATGGACTCCGGCAGTGGAGTGGAGTTTTATAAAAAAAATGTAGGGGAATAATTGGACTGGACTTCCTTTCCGTGTTGTGTGAGTGTGTCGGTGTAGGAGAGTTGTCGATGAACTGCTGTCTGGCGGCTCTGACTCTCCTGCCCAAAATAGGGGACTTGTGTGAACTTAAGAACTGGAGGCCTGTGGCATTGCTCTGTGCGGACTATAAGATAATTGCCAAGGTCCTCACGAACAGACTGAAGTCCCTTCTGGACTCTATAGTAAACAGGACTAGACATATTGTCTACCGGGACGCTCAATCACGGACAACCTGTTCTTAATCGAGAGTTTCTAATGTGAACTCTGGACTGGTCTCTTTAGACCAAGAGAAGGCTTTTGATAGAGTTGAGCATGAGTGTCTGTTTAATGTGAGGTCTGTGTTTGGCTTTGGGGAAAGGTTTTTTGATGTTGTATGCTGGGGCGTTACGTATGTTCAAGGTGGGTGAGGGGCTCAGTAGGCCGGTCTGGGTCAGGTGGGAATCAGACAAGTATGCCCTCTATCGGGACAGTTATATACACCAGCCGTTGAGCTTTTTTGGGCCTGCTTCGGAGGAGACTGCAGGACAGGCATGGGTGTGTTGACAGGCATAGCAGTGTCAGCATATTCTGATGACGTTTCTGTGATGGTTTGGTGATGTGCAGGATACGCAGGCACTAGAGAGTTGTCTGTAGGTGTATGAGGGAGCTTCACCAGCTAATGTGAACTAGGGCAAGAGCAAAGCTCTGTTATTTGGGGCATGGAGGGGGGTTTGCAGTGGGATTTTGAAGGGCTTAAAATGTTGGGACTGTCACAGGCAGTGGTGTCAAGACTGGCCAGGTGGAGTTGGCTCCTCTCCCAAGTGCATATAGAGGGAGGGTGCTGATAATCAACAACCTGGCGGCATCATCCCTGTGGCATAAACTGTCTGTCGTCAACCCCTCCACCGGTCTGCTCGCCGACCAACGCAAGCTGGTGGATTTTAAATGGTCAGGCCATTACTGGCTAAGGGCTGCAGTCTTCTATATATCCCATCATGAAGAAGGACAGGGCCTGATGGAACTGGAGAGCAGGGTGGCTGAATTCCGACTAAAGGCGGCGCAGAGACTGCTGTACCATACTTATGTTGGCTGGAGGGAACCAGCATGTATGCTGCTGAGGAGAGCTGGCGGATTAGCTATGGACCGGCAGCTGTTCCTCATGGAGCTGGAGAGGCTGAGTACTGCAGGTCTCTCTGATTTTTACTCTGCAGTGCTGAGGGCCTGGCAGCTGCTAAGGTCCAAATGAGAAGGGGATGTGGAGCCTGGGCTGTGGGTGTGGGAGGAGCCTATCTTCCACGACCCAGCCATCCCTTTGAGATCGGTTCAGTCGGCCACCCTGCAGAGGCGACTGATGGCAGCGGGTTTACTAAGGCTAGGTGACCTGCGGCTGCTGAGGGATCAGGGGTAGAAAACCCTGTAAGTCCTGGCACAACAAACAGGACTAACATTTCTTAGGCTGTTGGAGAGATTCCTGGGGGAGGTCCAGGAGGCACTGTCTGAGCTAACAAGGGGTGTGTTTGAGCGGCCAAAGGGGGAGGGGCCACCAATGTTTCCACCACTGCAGGTGATGGCGTTGGGGGGGTGGGAGGTAAAACCCTCTACAACCTCTGCATTAAGGTGAGGAACATTAGGAGCCTAACAGGAGTGAAGGCACATCAGTGGTGGGGGGTATGTGGGGCGGAGAGTATGGTGGGTTTTAGATGGAGGTGGCTCTACAAACTCCCAGTACCAAAGAGGTCAGGGAACCTCCAGTGGAGGGTTCTACATGGAGCCCTGGTTACTAACAGCTGGTTGGCACGGGTCGACCAGGGAGAAGGACAGGGCTGTCCTTTCTGTGTCATGAGTGAAACTGTGCATCATGTGTTTTCTGTGTGTGCCAGGTTATGTCTCTGTTGGAATGTCTGTTTTAGAGGTTGGGGGTGGAGTTTACTGTCGGAATGTTTATAATGGGGTACAGTTATTTAAATAAGGAAAAGGTCAAATGTGTGTTGATGAATGTTCTTTTCTGTGTACTCAGGCAAAGTTGGCTATTTAGCCAACAAGGAGGAACAGGGTCAAAGGTGGAGGGATAACAGACAATTTGCTATTATTTAAGGGAATCGTCTCCATAACTGATTCAAGTATTTTTAGACAGATCAAGGCCCTTCCTGCCTTGTCTCTCATGTCGTTCACAGCTTTATAGAAGTTAACTGTGGTGCTGATGTTTAGGTTGAGGTATGTATAGTTTTTTGTGTGTTCTAGGGTCCTGGCAACTGGACCTTTTTTCCTCGCTCCCTCTCTCCTTCTCTCCCTCTCTCCCTCTCTCTCTCCCTCTCTCCCTCTCTCCCTCTCCCTCTCTCTCTCTCCCTCTCTCTCTCTCCCTCTCTCCCTCTCCCGCTCTCTCTCTCCCTCTCTCCCTCTCCCGCTCTCCCGCTCTCCCACTCTCCCTCCCTCCCTCCCTCCCTCCCTCCCTCCCTCCCTCCCTCCCTCCCTCCCTCCCTCCCTCCCTCCCTCCCTCCCTCCCTCCCTCCCTCCCTCCCTGTCTGTCTCCCTGTCTCCCTGTCTCCCTGTCTCCCTGTCTCCCTGTCTGTCTCTCTCTGTCTCTCTCAGTCTCTCTCAGTCTCTGTGTGTGTGTGTGTCATGCTTAGGTGTCAGAGAGGATATATAAGGTTGATGATGACAGTGTTTTCCTCTGAATCATCAGTCAGACCTGGGAGGGCCAGGACACACCTCACTGTAATAATACAGCTCAATATCTTCTTCTCTCTGTGTCTCTTTCCTTTAACCTTGTACCTTTTCTTTTTTTGTTAGATTTAAACAATGCAAAACATACACATACAAACAACATGACATTTGCCCAGACCCACCTGCTCACTGCCCCATCCCCATCTCCTGCATCATTCTCCACCACATGGCTTCAAACTGGACCACTTTGTTTCCCTCTACCTCCCTCAATTCAATTCAAAGGGGCTTTATTGGCATGAGAGACCTACGTTTACATGAACATGAAGGATGTTTATGTCAGTTATAGACCAGTGGGAGATGAGGAACTGAGTGTCGACACCATCTATTTCATCTCTCTCTCTCTCTCTCTCTCTCTCTCTCTCTCTCTCTCTCTCTCTCTCTCTCTCTCTCTCTCTCTCTCTCTCTCTCTCTCTCTCTCTCTCTCTCTTTCACTCTCTTTATTTTTCTCCCTTCTCTCTCCACCCTTCCTTGTCCCTTCCCCCATCTCCCTCTCTTACCCTGTCCTCCAATCAGTATTTGTCGGAGGTGAGATCCACTCTACAATGCTTTTACAAAATGTTTCCAAGATGGCTGATGAGAAGTGTTTAGGCTCTTTCTAACTTTTTTTACATTGATCGCATCACTCCCTAGAACAGCCAGACACATTCTATTCCCCCAAAGACCTTAAAGAAGAGTGATCAGTTAATACCTGTGGTATAGATCCGACCTGACCTTCGCACTATATTAAACTTCTATGTGTTGTCACTGCTCAACCATTCTGTTATCGGTCTCTCGCAGATTGATAAGCGAAATTCCATATAATAAACACCACTGTGGTCGAGGGAGAGAAACTGCAATCAGAAAGTGAAAAAGGAGTATTTGCCTGTACAGATTGATGTAAAGGTTAGATTCAGAAAGCCAAATCTCACCACAGGAGAGTTCAAATTAAAATAAAGTCTTCACATATTGCCTCAAAAATATTGAATTTGATTTGAATCTACACTTTTTAACTCCATTAGTTTTGCAATCCTTACCACTCTGAGGTGATGTGAAGTGAAGCTCAGACAGGAGCTGTGCTTTAGCTGAGCTGGACAGTCTGTCATGGGTTAGGACGTCTCCCGACTAGACCTGTCACCCAGGACAGAGTAGACTGGTGTTACCGTCATCCCTCAGTGTCACTTTTAGTCTCTCTTTCCCTTTTTGGCATTCTCTTTCTCTCTCGCTCTCTCGCACTCTTTCTCATATTCTTTCTCTCTCTATTTCTCTCTCGCTCTCTCGCACTCTTTCTCATACTCTTTCTCTCTCTCACTCTCTTTATCAGACTCTTTCTCTCTTTCACTCTCTCTCACACTATTTCTCCCTCTCTCTTTTTCTCTCCTACACATTCTCCTACTATGTCTTCCTCCCTCACTCCCTTTCTTTCTCTCTCTAACCTTCCATCCCTCTCCTCTCTCCTCCGCTCTGTGATATGCAGTTTTAGGTTCCTGTATGACAGGGAAGTTGAACCATCCTAACCTCTCTATCTATGTCAGGTCCCATCAGCAGGCCCCACCAGCAGGTCCCATCAGCAGGCCCCACCAGCAGGTCCCATCAGCAGGCCCCATCATCAGACCCTATCAACAGGCCCCTTGTCCCTCTGGTCAATCTGGCACCATGCACACGGCAGCCAGGCAGAACATCTTGGGGCGCAACACTCGTCATTTCTATACATGACATAGAGACAGAGAGGTGGGGAGAGAGCAAGAGAGAGAGAGATTAGCACATTGGGGGACAAACACCTACCAAATATGCCCCCCTAGGAACAACTATGACAAAACAGCCAACAAAAACGGGTCACAACTCCTGCAGCTCTGTCGCATGCTGGGTCTGTAACATAGTCAATGGTAGGCTTCAAGTTGACTCCTATGGTACGTACACCTACAGGTCATCCCTTGGCAGTAGTACAGTAGATTACTTTATCACTGACATCAACCCAGAGTCTCTCAGAGCGTTCACAGTCAGCCCACTGACACCCCTATCAGATCACAGCAAAATCCCAGTCTACTTGAACAGAGCAAAACTCAATCACGAGGCATCAAACCTGAGGAAACTGCATACCATAAAGAAACACTATAGATGGAAGGAAAGTAGTGTAGAAACCTACCAAAAAACTATTAGGCAACAACAAATTCAATCCCTATTAGACAACTTCCTGGACAAAACGTTTCACTGTAATAGTGAAGGTGTAAAATTGGCAGTAGAAATTCTAAACAATATATTTGACCTCTCAACTTCACTATCAAATCTAAGAATTTCAAGCAGACAACCTAAGAAAATTAACAACAATGGCAAATGGTTTGATGAAGAATGCACAAACCTAAGAAAGATATTGAGAAACCTATCCAAACAAAAACATAGAGACTCAGAAAACCTGAGCCTACTCCTTCACTATGTTGAATCACTAAAACAATGCAGAATTACACTACAGAAAATGAAGGAACAGCACGTCAGAAATCAGCTCAATGTAATTGAAGAATCCATAGAATCTAACCACTTCTGGGAAAATTGGAAAACTCTAAACAAGCAACAACACGAATAGTTATCTATCCAAAACGGAGATGTGTGGATAAACCACTTCTCCAAACATGATTGGCTCTAAAACAAAGAACAAACAGAAAAAAACATATACATGATCAAATAGAAATCTTTTAATCAACTATTAAAGACTACAAGAACCCACTGGAATCTCCACCTACATTGAATGAATTACAGGACAAAATACAAACCCTACAACCCAAAAAGACCTGTGGGGTTGATGGGATCCTAAATGAAATGACAAAATATACAGACCAACCAATTCAAATTGGCTATACTTCAACTCTTTAATATCACCCTCAGCTCTGGCATATTCCCTAATATTTGGAACCAAGGAGTGATCACCTCAATCCACAAATTTGACCCCAATAACTAACGTGGGATATGTGTCAACAGCAACCTTGGGAAAATCCTCTTCATTATCATTAACAATAGACTCTTACATTTCCTCAGCAAAAACAATGTATTAATCAAATGTCAAATTGGCTTTTTACCAAATAACCGTATGACATACCACGTCTTCACCCTACACACCCTAATTGACAAGCAAACAATCCAAAACAAAGGCAATGTCTTCTCATGCTTTGTTGATCTCCAAAAAGATTTTGAGTTAATTTGGCATGAGGGCCTGCTACAAATTTCTTTCAACAGGGTCAGGGGTGAGACAGGGATGCAGCTTAAGCCCCACCCTCTTCAACACATACATCAAAGAATTGGCTAGGGCACTAGAAAAGTCTGCAGCACCCAGTTTGCTGATGATCTGGAGCTTATCTCCCCAACCAAGGAGGGCCTACAGCAGCACCTATATCTTCTGCTCAGATTCTGTTAGACCTGGGCTTTGACAGACCTGGGCCCTCACATCTCAGTAGACAAAAATAAGGGTGTTCCAAAAAAGATCCAGTTCCCATGCCGTCGGGGGTACACCAAATAAAAATGTGATATACATTTGGGTGAGGTTTTTTCGCTCGCCTGAGTAGCCTCATTTCACTGCCAAAAATAAGCTAAACCATCTAGTGTACAGCAAAATAACAACACAATGTCAAATACAGGTAGCGTCGTCAAATAATGAAAGTTTACATTGGAGTCATTGGAGTCATTAAAACGTGTTTTTCAACCACTCCACACATTTCTTGTTAACAAACTATAGATTTGGCAAGTCGGTTAGGACATCTACATTGTGCATGACACAATACATTTCCAACAATTGTTTACAGACAGATTATTATTATATCAGTAGGTCAGAAGTACATACACAAGGTTGATTGTGCCTTCAAACAGCTTGGAAAATTGCAGAAAAGTATGTCATGACTTTAGAAGCTTCTGATAGGCTAATTGACATCCTTTGAGTCAATTGGAGGTGTACCTGTGGATGTATTTCAAGGCCTACCTTCAAACTCAGTGGTCTCTTTGCTTGACATCATTGGAAAATCAAAAGAAATCAGCCAAGACCTCAGAAGAAAAATTCTAGACCTCCACAAGTCTGGTTCATCCTTGGGAGCAATTTCCAAATGCCTGAAGGTACCACGTTCATCTGTACAATCAACAGTATGCAAGTATAAACACCATGGGACCACTCAGCCGCCATACCGCTCAGGAAGGAGACGCATTCTGTCTCCTAGAGATGAACGTACTTTAGTGCGAAAAGTGCAAATCAATCCCAGAACAATAGCAAAGGACCTTGTAAAGATGCTGGAGTAAACAGGTACAAAAGTATCTATATCAACAGTAACACGAGTCCTATATCGACATAACCTGAAAGGCCGTTCAGCAAGGAAGAAGCCACAGCTCCAACACCGCCATAAAAAGCGGAGAATTGTCCTCCGTTCTGCTGAAACAACAATAGAACTGTTTGGCCATAATGACCATTGTTGTGTTTGGAGTAAAAAGGGGTAGACTTGCAAACGAAGAACACCATCCCAACCACATCATGTTTTGGGGGAGCTTTCCTGCAGGAGGGACAGGTACACATCACAAAATAGATGGCTTCACGAGGATGGAAAATTATGTGGATATATTGAAGCAACATCTCAAGACATCAGTCAAGAAGTTAAAGCTTGGTCGCAAATGGGTCTTCCAAATTAACGATGACCCCAAGCATACTTCCAAAGTTGTGGCAAAATTGGTTAAGGACAACAAAGTAAAGGTTTTGGAGTGGCCATCACAAAGTCCTGACCTCAATCCCGTATAAAATGTGTGGGCAGAACTGAAAAAGCGTATGCGAGCAAGGAGACCTACAAACCTGACTCGGTTACACCAGCTATATCAGGAGGAATGGGCCAAAATTCACCCAACTTATTGTGGGAAGCTTGTGGAAGGCTACCCTACATTTTTGACTCAAGCTAAACTATTTACAGGCAATGCTACCAAATACTAATTGAGTGTATGTAAACTTCTGACCCACTGGGAATGTGATTAAAGAAAGAAAAGCTGAAATAAATAATTATTTATACTATTATTCTGACATTTCATATTCTTAAAATAAAGTGGTGATCCTAACTAACCTAAGACAGGGCATTTTTACTAAGATTAAATGTCAGGAATTGTGAAAAACTGAGTTTAAATGTATTTGGCTAAGGTGTATGTAAACTTCCGACTTCAACTGTAGATTCAATGGCTGTAAAGACGCTGAAAGGTCCATCCGTAATAAAGAGATGTTCTCCTTTTTCTACACCTCACTCCACACAGCAAGTCCTGCAAGCTGTAGATTTAACTTATCTTCATTATTGTCCAGTGGTGTGGTCGAGTGCTGCTATGAAAGACCTACTGTAGTTAAGCTGCAGCTGACCCCAGAACAGAGTGACACATCTTGCTCATCATTGTAATCAGAGGGATAATATTAATACTATGAATGCCAGTCTCTCTTGGCTCAGAGTTGAGGAGAGACTGACTGCATCACTTCTTCATTTTATAAGAAACATTAATGTGTTGAAAATTCCAAATAGTTTGCATAGTCAACTTACACACAGCTCTGACACACACACTTATTCCACCAGACATACCACCAGGGCTCTTTTCACAGTCCCAAAATCCATAACAAATGTAATACATTCTACAGTATTATATATAGAGCCATTGTTGCATGAAACTCCCATCTCATATTGCTCAAATGAACTGCAAAACCTCTTTCAAAAAACAAATAAAGCAACACCTCACAGTACAACGCCTCTCCCCTATTAGACCTAGATGGCTTGTGTGTATGTTTTGATATATAGGCTAAGTGTGCCATTTTTATATTGATGTAGTTCTGTCCTTGAGCTGTTCTTGTCTATTTATGTTCTATATTATGTCATGTTTCTTGTTCTGTGTGGACCCCAGGAAGAGTAGCTGTGGCTTTCGCAACAGCTAATGGGGATTCTAATAAAATACCAAATACACATACATACACTCTCTCTCTCTCTCTCTCTCTCTCTCTCTCTCTCTCTCTCTCGCTCTCTCTCTCTCTACCCTCCTCTCTTTCCCCTCAAAATGCATTTAACCACATTTCATCTCATTTCATTTAACAATAATCTCCTCCTCTTCTCCTCTGGGATTCAGGCTTTCATTTAAAAGAACCATAAAGGCCAACCGCTCGTCTTCTGCCTCTATTTAAAATCTATTTATTCGTTGTGTTCAGGGTGTAAATAAATACTAAATGGCATTATTGCTCAGTGAGGCTTCCACTGCTGCGAGTTACAGTGGGCAGGAGGGTAGCTGTGTGGGAAAGAAAGGGGATGAACTGTGGCATTAATTTAGGCTGCATTCAAAATGGCTCCTTATTTACTATATAGTGCACTACTTTTGACCAAAGCTCTATGACCCTGGTCAAAAGTAGTGCACTGTATATAGTGACATATAGAACACAGCCTTAGAGTTAAACATCTTTATTGATCTGGATGACATGTCTCAGTGCTGAGGATTGGTGTTTGTTCATCATCTCAGAGAGGAGGGAGGGAGGATGGGAGGTACAGAAAAATGGAAGGGAGAGAGAGGGAGGGAACGAGGGCCATACCGTGTTAGGGAGAGAGAGCCATACTGTTGAACTGAACTGAAGACAATCCCGAAAGACATTACATAGGTGATTGTTTTGTTGACCATAGCAGCATTTCTATTTTCAATTATTGAGATGATTAAAGATTTACGCCATGTAAGGTTTACATCATATAAGATTTACATCATGAAAAGTACGACATAAATAACATAATTGTCTGTGACTCATGTTAACAGCTTTGTCTTTAGCCATTGTAAGACTTTTGGTTACAGATGCTGAAATAAAATATAGATGTACAATGGTAAAGCTAATGTAAAAAGACATTGCAACCGCAGGTAGTCTCTTCACAAGACTACCCTACAGCTACGATGAACAGATGGACCATTCATTTTTAATACAGCATCATTAGATACCAATTTTGGCCAATCATGACTATTTCATGTCTTTGGATAGAATGAGGGTGAAAGAAAGAATGTTAGGACTATTTCGGAGATGGTCGACTAAGTGCTCAATTCAAACATATCTGGTTTAGCCAATATTGGCATAACGGCACTGCATGAAGGCTCTCACAGACAGGCAGCGGTGAACCGCGTTAAAGGCAGTCACAGACAGGCTGCGGTGAACCACGTTAAAGGCACTCACAGACAGGCTGCGGTGAACCACGTTAAAGGCACTCACAGACAGGCTGCGGTGAACCACGTTAAAGGCAGTCACAGACAGGCAGCGGTGAACCGCGTTAAAGGCAGTCACAGACAGGCTGCGGTGAACCACGTTAAAGGCAGTCACAGACAGGCTGCGGTGAACCACGTTAAAGGCAGTCACAGACAGGCTGCGGTGAACCACGTTAAAGGCAGTCACAGACAGGCTGCGGTGAACCACGTTAAAGGCAGTCACAGACAGGCTGTGGTGAACCACGTTAAAGGCAGTCACAGACAGGCTGCGGTGAACCACGTTAAAGGCAGTCACAGACAGGCTGCGGTGAACCACGTTAAAGGCAGTCACAGACAGGCTGCGGTGAACCACGTTAAAGGCAGTCACAGACAGGCTGCGGTGAACCACGTTAAAGGCAGTCACAGACAGGCTGCGGTGAACCACGTTAAAGGCAGTCACAGACAGGCTGCGGTGAACCACATTAAAGGCAGTCACAGACAGGCTGCGGTGAACCACGTTAAAGGCAGTTACAGACAGGCTGCGGTGAACCACGTTAAAGGCAGTCACAGACAGGCCGCAGTGAACCGCGTTAAAGGCAGTCACAGACAGGCTGCGGTGAACCACGTTAAAGGCAGTCACAGACAGGCTGCGGTGAACCACGTTAAAGGCACTCACAGACAGGCTGCGGTGAACCACGTTAAAGGCACTCACAGACAGGCAGCGGTGAACCACGTTAAAGGCACTCACAGACAGGCCGCGGTGAACCGCGTTAAAGGCAGTCACAGACAGGCTGCGGTGAACCACGTTAAAGGCAGTCACAGACAGGCTGCGGTGAACCACGTTAAAGGCAGTCACAGACAGGCTGCGGTGAACCACGTTAAAGGCACTCACAGACAGGCAGCGGTGAACCACGTTAAAGGCAGTCACAGACAGGCAGCGGTGAACCACGTTAAAGGCAGTCACAGACAGGCTGTGGTGAACCACGTTAAAGGCAGTCACAGACAGGCAGCGGTGAACCACGTTAAAGGCAGTCACAGACAGGCTGCGGTGAACCACGTTAAAGGCACTCACAGACAGGCTGCGGTGAACCACGTTAAAGGCAGTCACAGACAGGCTGCGGTGAACCACGTTAAAGGCACTCACAGACAGGCTGCGGTGAACCACGTTAAAGGCAGTCACAGACAGGCTGCGGTGAACCACGTTAAAGGCACTCACAGACAGGCTGCGGTGAACCACGTTAAAGGCAGTCACAGACAGGCAGCGGTGAACCACGTTAAAGGCAGTCACAGACAGGCAGCGGTGAACCACGTTAAAAGCAGTCACAGACAGGCCGCGGTGAACCACGTTAAAAGCAGTCACAGACAGGCTGCGGTGAACCACGTTAAAAGCAGTCACAGACAGGCTGCGGTGAACCACGTTAAAAGCAGTCACAGACAGGCTGCGGTGAACCACGTTAAAGGCACTCACAGACAGGCCGCAGTGAACCACGTTAAAGGCAGTCACAGACAGGCTGCAGTGAACCACGTTAAAAGCAGTCACAGACAGGCTGCAGTGAACCACGTTAAAAGCAGTCACAGACAGGCTGCGGTGAACCACGTTAAAAGCAGTCACAGACAGGCTGCAGTGAACCACGTTAAAGGCACTCACAGACAGGCCGCAGTGAACCACGTTAAAGGCAGTCACAGACAGGCCGCGGTGAACCACGTTAAAGGCAGTCACAGACAGGCTGCGGTGAACCACGTTAAAGGCAGTCACAGACAGGCTGCGGTGAACCACGTTAAAGGCAGTCACAGACAGGCTGCGGTGAACCGCGTTAAGGCACTCACAGACAGGCCGCGGTGAACCGCGTTAAAGGCAGTCACAGACAGGCCGCAGTGAACCGCGTTAAAGGCAATCACAGACAGGCTGCGGTGAACCGCGTTAAGGCACTCACAGACAGGCCGCGGTGAACCGCGTTAAAGGCAGTCACAGACAGGCCGTGGTGAACCGCGTTAAGGCACTCATAGACAGGCCGTGGTGAACCGCGTTAAAAGCAGTCACAGACAGGCAGCGGTGAACCGCGTTAAGGCACTCACCGACAGGCAGCGGTGAACCGCGTTAAGGCACTCACAGACAGGCAGCGGTGAACCTCGTTAAAGCACTCACAGACAGGCAGCGGTGAACCGCGTTAAGGCACTCACAGACAGGCAGCGGTGAACCGCGTTAAGGCACTCACAGACAGGCAGCGGTGAACCGCGTTAAGGCACTCACAGACAGGCTGCGGTGAACCGCGTTAAGGCACTCACAGACAGGCTGCGGTGAACTGCGTTAAGGCACTCACAGACAGGCCGTGGTGAACCGCGTTAAAGGCAGTCACAGACAGGCCGCAGTGAACCGCGTTAAAGGCAGTCACAGACAGGCTGCGGTGAACCGCGTTAAAGGCAGTCACAGACAGGCCGCGGTGAACCGCGTTAAGACACTCACAGACAGGCCGCGGTGAACCGCGTTAAGGGCAGTCACAGACAGGCCGCGGTGAACCGCGTTAAGGCACTCACAGACAGGCTGCGGTGAACCGCGTTAAAGGCACTCACAGACAGGCCGCTTACAGACAGGACGCATTAAACTGTGTTGAGGCAGTTACAGACAGGTTGCGGTGATCAGCGTTAAGGTGCTTACAGACAGGTCACATTAAACTGTGTTGAGGCAGTTACAGACAGGTCGCGGTGATCAGCGTTAAGGTGGTTACAGACAGGTCACATTAAACTGCGTTAACCTCTACTGACTCTCCATCCCGCATACGGGAGCATAATCATCGCCTGAAACTAATTAGCATAACGCAACAACCATAAATATCCCTAGAAAATATTCCTATTCATGAAAATCACAAATTAAATATAGTGAGACACAGCTTAGCCTTTTGTTAATCACCCTATCATCTCAGATTTTCAAAATATGCTTTACAGCCAAAGCTAGACAAGTATTTGTGTAAGTTTATCGATAGCCTAGCATAGCATTTTGTCCAGCTAGCAGCAGGTAACTTGGTCACGGAAATCAGAAAAGCAATCAAATTAAATCGTTTACCTTTGATGAGCTTTGGATGTTTTCACTCACGAGACTCCCAGGTAGATGGCCAAAGTTAATTTTTTCCCAAAATATTATTTTTGTAGGCGAAATAGCTCCTTTTGTTCTTCACGTTTGGCTGAGAAATCGCCCGAAAACGGCAAAAAATATTCCAAATTAGCTCCATGGCAAACGTTGTTTATAATCAATCCTCAAGGTGTTTTTCTAATATCTATTCGATAATATATCCGTTGGGAAAATTCGTTTTTCAGTAGGACCGATTGGAGTAATGGCTACCTCTGTATTTTACGCGAGAGTCACCCTGGGAGTCATCAGGTGACCACTTACGCAATGGCTATTCTTCAACATAAATGGGTAAAACTACGTCACAATGCTGTAGACACCTTGGGGAATACGTAGAAAGCGTAAGCTGGTTGATAGCACATCCACAGCTCAATAGGGACTCATTGGAACGCAGCACTTTCAAAATATGGGGCACTTCCGGATTGGATTTTTCTCAGGCTTTCGCCTGCAACATCAGTTCTGTTATACTCACAGACAATATCTTTACAGTTTTGGAAACGGTAGAGTGTTTTCTATCCAAACCTGTCAATTATATGCATATTCTAGCATCTTGCCCTGACAAAATATCCCGTTGAAAACGGGAACGTTTTTTTCCCGAAAATGAAAATACTGCCCCTAGAGTTGCAACAGGTTTTAAGGCAGTTACAGACAGGTTGCAGTGATCTGCGTTAAGGTGCTTACAGACAGGCCGCTGTGAGTGGGCGAAGGTCTTATAGAGTCCAATGGGAGTAGGGTGGCAAAACAAAAGCAGATTTGCATTCTGTGCAGTTCATGGTGCTGGCTCCTATGAACGGCACTGAAGTCTTGAGAGGTCACCGCGCAAGGTTGACCAATGAGCATTGTTCATCTTGTCAACCGATAAAACAATGTTTTAATGACAACATTCGAGCTGACAACAACCGGGACCGCCGGTCTCTACACATGGCAGGTGGATTTTCTTGTAGTTCAATTGCCATTTAACGCAGCCTGTCTGTAAGTGCCTTTGAAGCTGTCAAATCCACAAGTGGCTCCTCGCATTAAGAGAAATCCCATGCAGCCTTGTTGAAACAATGGAATATGAGTTGTAATCCACACCTCGATTAGGCTGATAGAAATCCTCATTATTTTGCTTAATGATTTTAAATTTAAGCGTCATCATTTCTATATATATTTAGTAGTCGTTATAAAGAGATGTATTTCCTCATCCAAACCATTTACGGCCTACGCTTTACCAGTGAGCCTGACAGAGCTTGGCAGGAGAGGTTGAATATCTATTATCCTTCTCTTCTACAGCTGAAATGATATGTTTGTTTTTTCCTCTCTTTTGTTGTTCTTTTGTTGTTGTGGGATGCCACCGCCGTGCTCGCTCTCTCTCTCTCTCTCTCTCTCTCTCTCTCTCTCTCTCTCTCTTTCTCTCTCCTTTCTCTCTCTCTCTTACTCTCTCTCTCTCTCTCTCTCTCTCTCTCTCTCTCTCTCTCTCTCTCTCTCTCTCTCTCTCTTTCTCTCTCCTCTCTCTCTTTCTCTCTCTCTCTCTCTCTCTCTCTCTCTTGCTGTCTCTCGCTCGCTCTCTCTCTCTCTCTCTCTCTCTCTCTCTCTCTCTCTCTTTCTCTCTCTCTCTCTCTCTCTCTCTCTCTCTCTCTCTCTCGGTGCATGCTGGGTGTTTTGGAGTTTGAGTGTTTGGTGTGGAAAGCTCTATCCTAACTAACTTTCTTGATTCTATTCTTTTCTTTACATGTTATTTTCTATGGTGGAGGGTTAATGCAATATTTGTTTTAGCGGTATCCAAAGTTTCTTTTTTTTTTCAAAGTTAGGGTGGAAGAGGACAGAGTAACATTCCGGGGGTTGCAAGGTATAGTGTGCGCAATGGCTTCTCAGCCTAGTGCGCAAGAGACGCTGTCGATTCAGCATGGTTTCAGGTGTGTTCCTGAGAACGGAGTTAAGGTGGAGGAGGTTCTGCTCGCGGTCGGTGAACAGGTAGGAGCTGAGTTTATACATTCTGCTTCTAGAATGAACAAGGCGGTGGTTGTGTTCATGAAAAGAGCTAATTTGGTCGGTAGGCTAATTGCTAGCGGAATATTTGTAAGGGATGTGTTGGTGTCAATTTCACCTCTCTCTACCCCTTCAACAAGAGTTGTAGTGGCAAATTTGCCTCCGTTTATTACGGATGATCAAATTAGGAAAGAGCTGAGTCGTTTTGGTAAGTTTGCTAGCGGTTTCCGTGTACTGTCAGCAGGTTTTCAGGCAGATGCCGTTAAGCACGTTGTTTCATTCAGGAGGCAAGTGTTTATGTTTCTGAACAATAATGAGCAACAGCTAAATGTGCATTTTAAAGTGAGGCATGGGGAAGGGCTCTATGCAGGTTTTGCCAGCACAGATAGTCTACGGTGTTTGAATGTGGGGATTTGGGGCACAAGAGCTTTGCGTGCCCACATAAAGGCCATAGACAAGGGGAGGGTACGAGCGCAAGGGGGGGAAATCGAGGTGAAAATGCAGGGGGTAAGGAGATGCAGACAGCAGAGGCTGGGCCTAGTCAGTCTAGAGATGGTGGTGTAGATGAGGCTGGGTCTAGTCAGGCTAGAGATGGTGGGGTAGCTGAGGCTGGGTCTAGTCAGGCTAGAGATGGTGGGGTAGCTGAGGCTGGGCCTAGACATGCTATGGAGGGTGGTATAGCTGAGGCTGGCCCTAGTCATGCTATGGAGGGTGTTGTAGCTGAGGCTGGCCCTAGTCATGCTATGGAGGGTGGTATAGCTGAGGCTGGCCCTAGTCATGCTATGGAGGGTGTTGTAGCTGAGGCTGGCCCTAGTCATGCTATGGAGGGTGTTGTAGCTGAGGCTGGCCCTAGTCATGCTATGGAGGGTGGTGCAGATGATACTGCGTCTAGTCAGGTTATTCTAGTGGATGAGGAGAGTATAGTGGGGAAGTGTAAGAGATTAGGGGAGGAGGAGGAGGGAGGCCCTAACCAGAGAGAAAGGGCAGGTGGTCAGGGTGGGAGATAGAGAAGAGGAGGAAAGTGAGTCTGAGGAAGAGGATGAGGAGGTATTTTTTTCAGACTCCTCTTCAATTGGCCCGAGCTGACAGCCAGTCAACCAGAGGGGTCTAAGTACACGTTGAGAGAACTGACAAGGTTCCTGAATGAGACTAAGGGGAAAAAGTTAATCTTGAGGCTTTTTTCCTGATCCTAGAAAGTTTGTAAGATCAGTACAACATGCTATGAGAAATGAGGGGCATGGTGTCCTCTCACCCAAGAAACGGTTTAGGTTGAGGAAGTGGGTCACAACAGTGCGTAAAGGTTTACCTTCAGACACTGTTTAAATGTTTAATTTCTTACTGACACTGGGGCTTTTTGAGCTTTGCTATTGGTCTATTTCTCTGCTGGCTTTTCTCCCACTTCTTATGGAGACTCTTGGGTAGGCTCGCTCAATATAAATGGCGCCAGAGATGCGGGAAAGAGGAGTGTGTTGAGTGAATATGTAAAACATAAACAAGTACAGGTGTTGTTTCTGCAGGAGACGCATAGTGATGTGGTGAATGAAGTTGATTGGGGGCTCTGGTGGAAAGGGGCAAGTGTGTTGAGCCATGGGACAAATCTTAGTGCAGGGGTGGCAGTCCTTTTGCACCGGGTCTGGCTGTAAAAATTTGCTCCTCAAAGGAGGTGTGTAGGGGTAGGTTGCTTGTTGTTAAAGCAGAAATTAACAACATGTGTTTTGTCTTTATAAATGTGTATGCGCCTAACACAGGGAGAGAAAGAGGGGTTCTATTTGGGAGTCTTAGACAGGAACTCTCACAAGTAGCGCCTGAGGAGACGCTGGTGATCGGAGGTGACTGGAACTGTACAATGGATTTTACAAAGACAGAAATGGGGAAGAGCCTCATTCAGTGTCAGTGGGAGTGTTAAGGGACATCTTTAATCAGTTTGACCTAGTGGATGTTTGGAGAACTAAACATCCAAACACAAGACAGTATACGTGGGTGAAGGTTTTTGGGGCTAGGTGAGTGCAGCTCGACTTGATCGTTTTACATGTCCAGGAATCAGAGCAATAGGCTTCTGAGTGCTACCATTCTCCCAGTGGGGTTTCGGATCACCACATAACCATGGCTCGGCTGTCTATTTCACCAGGGCCCCGGCAGGCATCTTATTGGAAGTTCAATGTAAGCTCTTACAAGATGCCACTTTTTGCTCAGGTTTCCAGACTTTTGGGAAAGATGGGGGCAGCGAAGAGAGGAGTATGAGTCTCTGAGTCAGTGGTGGGATGTGGGGAAAGTGCAAATTCGGCTTTTCTGTCAACAGTACACAGCTCTCTCATCCTCAGAGGCAAGGAGAGTGTTGGGGGAACTAGAGCGGTGTATTAGTGAGATGGAGGTAGAGATGGTGGGGCAAGGCAATGTAGGCCTCCAGGCTAACTTAGCCGAATTACGTAGGGACCTGGGCAGTTTTTTCCAGGTTAAAGCAAGGGAGCACTTGTAAGAGCTAGGTTCTCCATGCTCAAGGAGATGGATGCTCCCAGCTCCTTCTTCTTTGGTTTGGAAAGACAGAGCAGTGAAGCCAAGGGTATGCATTGTCTACGGCTGTCTGATGGGCGGGTGACCTCTGTGGTGGGGGAGATGCGGGAGCGGACTGTGGAGTTTTATACTGAATTGTATAGGGCAGAAATGTGTGATCCTATGTGTGCTCAGGTCTTGTTAGGACTCCCTAAGCTCTCGGGCACAGAGGGATGAAATGGACATTCCTCTGTTTTCACATGAACTGGCAGAGGCAGTAACCCAGATGTCCCCGGTCGTGCACCCGGGGTTGATGGATTCCAGTGGAATTTTACAAAATTCTGGGAACAATTGGACAGGATTTCTTTTGCGTGTTGCGAGAATGCATAGGGGTAGGAGAGTTGCCGATGAGCTGCCGTCGGGCGGCTCTGACTCTCCTGCCCAAAAGGGGACTTGTGTGAACTTAAGAACTGGAGGCCTGTGGCGTTACTCTGTGCGGACTACAAGATTTTTGCCAAGGTCCTCTCTAACAGACTGAAGTCCCATCTGGACTCTATAATACACAAGGACCAGACATATTGTGTGCCGGGACGCTCAATCACGGACAACTTGTTCTTGATTAGGGACATGTTGGACTTGTCGAGAGGTTCTAATGTGAACTTTGGACTGGTCTCTTTAGATCAGAAAGGCTTTTGATAGAGTGGATCATGAGTATCTGTTTAATGTGATGTCTGTGTTTGGGTTTGGGAAGAGTTTTGTGACCTGTGTGAAGCTGTTGTATGCTGGGCGTCATGTATGGTTAAGGTGGGAGGGGCTCAGTAGGCCAGTCTGGGTGAGTGGGGCATTGAGACAAGGATGCCCTCTATCTGGGCAGCTGTACACACTAGCCATTGAGCCTTTTTAGGACTGCTACGCAGGAGACTGCGGGGAGTGTGCTGGACAGGCATGGATGTGGTGACAGGAATTGCAGTCTCAGCATATGCAGATGATGTTTCTGTGATGGTCAGGGATGGGCAAGATATGCAGGAACTAGAGACCAGTCTGAAGGTGTATGAGGGAGCTTCATCAGCTAAGGTAAACTGGGGAAAGAGCAAAGCTCTGTTATGTGGGGCATGGGGGGATAGGGCTCCTCCTCTGCTTCAGGGGTTTGCAGTGGGGTTGTGAAGGGCTTAAGTGTTGGGGTGTACCTGGGCTCGGAGAGGTGGGTCAGCAAGAACTGGGAGGGGCTGACACAGGCAGTGGTGTCAAGACTGGCCAGGTGGAGGTGGCTCCTGTCCCAAGTGTCATATAGAGGGAGGGTGCTGATAATCAACAACCTGGTGGCATCTTCCTTGTGGCATAAACTGGCTGTCCTCAACCCCCGCCGGTCTGCTTGCAGACCTGCAACGCAAGCTGGTGGACTTTTTTTGGTCGGGACATCACTGGCTGAAGGCAGCAGTTTTGTACATGACCATCCCACGAAGGAGGACAGGGCCTGGTGGAACTGGAGAGCAGGATGGCTGCTTTCAGACTAAAGGCGGTGCAGAGACTGCTGTACCACACTGATGTTGGCTGGAGGGAACCAGCATGCGCGCTGCTGAGGAGAGCTGGCGGATTAGGTTGGACCCGGCAGCTGTTCCTCATGAAGCTGGAGAGGCTGAGTACAGCAGGTCTCTCAGAGTTTTACTCTGCGGTGCTGAGGGCCTGGCAGCTGCTAAGGCCCACGAGAGAAGGGTGTGGAGCCTGGGCAGTGGGTGTGGGAGGAGCCCATCTTCCACAACCCAGCCATCCTTGAGATCGGTTCAGTCGCCACCCTGCAGAGGCAACTGATGGCAGGGGTTTACAAGGCTGGGTGACCTGAGACTGCTGGGAGAGGAGGTGGAAAACCCGGAGGTCTTAGCGCAACAAACAGGAATAACGTCTCTTAGGCTGCTGGAGAGATTCCTGGAGGGGTTCAGGAGGCACTGTCTGAGACGTGGGGGTGTTTGAGAGGCCAAAGGGAGAGGGCCACCAATGTTCCCGCCACTGCAGGTAATGCAGAGA
The DNA here is from genome assembly GCF_023373465.1 of Oncorhynchus keta. NCBI lineage: Eukaryota > Metazoa > Chordata > Actinopteri > Salmoniformes > Salmonidae > Oncorhynchus > Oncorhynchus keta. Next base: position 71,135,680 of record NC_068424.1, read on the forward strand.
CTGGAGACTGGCAAGGGGGTCTGGAGGACTTGTTAGATTTTAACACTCCGAGCCTGGGGAGTTTGAGGTGGGAGGTAAAGCCCTCACAACCTCTGCGTTAAGGTGAGGGAGCATTAGAAGCCTAACAGGAGTGAAGGCACATCAGTGGCAGGGGTATGTGGGGGCGGAGAGTATGGTGGGTTTTAGATGGAGGGCGCTCTACAAACCCCCAGTACCAAAGAGGTCAGGGACCTCCAGTGGAGGGTTCTTCATGGAGCCCTGGCCACTAACAGCTGGTTGGCACGGGTTGATCCGGGGTGGGCAGGTGTCCTTTCTGTCAAATGAAAGAAACTGTAATTCATGTGTTTTCTGTGTGCACCAGGTTAATGCCATTAATGTCTCTGTTGGAATGTCTGTGTGACAGGTTGGGGGTGGTTTTTGCTGTTGGGATGTTTATAATGGGATACAGGTATTCGAGTAAGGAGAAAGAAAAAATGTGTTTTGTTGAATTTTCTGTTTGCTCAGGCAAAGTTAGCTATTTGGCTAACAAGGAGGAACAGGGTCAAGGTGGGGGATAACAGACCCTTTACTACTGTTTCATGGGATGGTCTCTGCGCGCCTTAGGGTTGAGTTTGAGTTCTATAAAATGATCAAATGTGTGGAGATGTTTGAGGAGATATGGTGTGTTGGGGGCTGTCTGTATTGCTGGGAAGATGTTTTGGATATACGGTTGTAGGAGATGGTTTTTGTGTATTTTTATTTTATTTTTTATTTTTATTTATTTTAGGAGTGGGGGGTGAGTTTTAAATGAATTAAGAATGTTTCAATAAAGCAAGACCAA